>NW_028259603.1:0-32525 GCF_056163025.1 Triticum urartu | reverse complement strand
AATCTTCGCCGATTACCAAAAACAAGCCATTTATGGATATTGTCAGTAAGTATGTGCAGATCCAGTATAGCGTCTTTTTCACTCCACAAGGATCAAGATCAAATGAATACTTATGGTAAAAAAGATAGGGAAATTCTTGATTATTCAACGTCGGATCGAATCATGTCCAATGGCCATTGGAATTTTATCTATCCTTCTATTTTTCAAGATAATTCAGATTTGTTGGCGAAAAAGCGAAGAAATAGGTTCGTCATTCCATTACAATATCATCAAGAACAAGAGAAAGAACTAATATCCTGTTTTGGGATTTCGATTGAAATCCCCCTTATGGGTGTTTTACGTAGAAATACTATTTTTGCTTATTTTGACGATCCCCGATACAGAAAAGATAAAAAGGGTTCAGGAATTGTTAAATTTAGATATAGGACCCTAGAAGAAGAATATAGGACTCGAGCGGAAGACTCAGAAGAGGAATATGAGACCCTAGAAGACGAATACAGGACCCGAGAGGACGAATATGAATATGAAACCCTAGAAGAATCTAAATATGGAATCCTAGAAGACGAATACGAATATGAAACCCTAGAAGACGAATATGGGAGCCCAGAAAACGAATATGGGAACCCAGAGAACGAATATAGGACTTTAGAGAAAGACTCAGAAGAGGAATATGGGAGCCCAGAGAGCAAATATAGGACCCAAGAGGACGAATATGGAACTCTAGAGGAAGACTCAGAAGACGAATATGGCAGCCCCGGGGAAAGCGCAGAGGAAAAATATGGTACTTTAGAGGAAGACTCAGAAGAAGATTCAGAGGACGAATACGAGAGCCCAGAGGAAGATTCCATCTTAAAAAAAGAGGGTTTGATTGAGCATCGAGGAACAAAAGAATTTAGTCTAAAATACCAAAAAGAAGTAGATCGGTTTTTTTTCATTCTTCAAGAACTTCATATCTTGCCGAGATCTTCATCCCTAAAGATACTTGACAATAGTATTATTGGAGTGAATACACAACTCACAAAAAATACAAGAAGTCGACTAGGCGGACTGGTCCGAGTGAAGAGAAAAAAAAGCCATACGGAACTCAAAATATTTTCCGGAGATATTCATTTTCCTGAAGAGGCGGATAAGATATTAGGTGGCTGTTTGATACCGCCAGAAAGACAAAAAAAAGATTCTAAGGAATCAAAAAAAAGGAAAAATTGGGTCTATGTTCAACGGAAAAAAATTCTCAAGAGCAAGGAAAAGTATTTTGTTTCCGTTCGCCCTACAGTGGCATATGAAATGGACGAAGGAAGAAATTTAGCAACACTTTTCCCGCAGGATCTCTTGCAAGAAGAAAATAATCTCCAAATTCGACTTGTCAATTTTATTTCTCATGAAAATAGCAAGTTAACTCAAAGAATTTATCACACAAATAGTCAATTTGTTAGAACTTGCTTAGTAGTGAATTGGGAACAAGAAGAAAAAGAAAAGGCTGGTGCTTCCCTTGTTGAGGTAAGAGCAAATGATCTTATTCGCGATTTCCTAAGAATTGAGTTAGTCAAGTCCACTATTTCGTATACACGAAAAAGGTATGGTAGGACAAGTGCAGGACCGATTCCCCATAATAGGTTAGATCGCGCCAATATCAATTCTTTTTATTCCAAGGCGAAGATTGAATCACTTAGCCAACATCCAGAAGCTATTGGCACTTTGTTGAATCGAAATAAAGAATACCACTCTTTGATGATTTTGTCGGCATCCAACTGTTCTCGAATTGGTTTATTCAAGAATTCAAAACATCCCAATGCGATAAAAGAATGGAATCCTAGAATTCCTATTCGAGAAATTTTTGGGCCCTTAGGCGCTATTGTAGCTAGTATATCGCATTTTTCTTCATCTTACTATTTACTAACGCATAATAAAATCCTGTTAAAAAAATATTTGTTCGTTGACAATTTAAAACAAACCTTCCAAGTACTTCAAGAACTTAAATACTCTTTAATAGATGAAAATAAAAGGATTTCTAATTTCGATAGTAACATAATGTTGGATCCATTCCTTTTGAATTGTCACTTTGTCCATCATGATTCTTGGGAAGAGACATTGGCAATAATTCACCTTGGACAATTTATTTGTGAAAATGTATGTCTATTTAAATCGCACATAAAAAAATCCGGTCAAATTTTCATTGTAAATATGAATTCCTTTGTTATAAGAGCAGCTAAACCTTATTTGGCCACTACAGGAGCAACTGTTAATGGTCATTATGGAGAAATCCTTTACAAGGGAGATAGGTTAGTTACGTTTATATATGAAAAATCGAGATCTAGTGACATAACGCAAGGTCTTCCAAAAGTGGAACAAATCTTTGAAGCGCGTTCAATTGATTCATTATCCCCGAATCTCGAAAGGAGAATTGAGGATTGGAATGAGCGTATACCAAGAATTCTTGGGGTCCCTTGGGGATTCTTGATTGGAGCTGAGCTAACCATAGCCCAAAGTCGTATCTCTTTGGTTAATAAAATCCAAAAGGTTTATCGATCCCAAGGGGTACAGATCCATAATAGACATATAGAGATTATTATACGCCAAGTAACATCAAAAGTGCGGGTTTCC
Organism: Triticum urartu; assembly: GCF_056163025.1. Classification (NCBI taxonomy): domain Eukaryota; kingdom Viridiplantae; phylum Streptophyta; class Magnoliopsida; order Poales; family Poaceae; genus Triticum; species Triticum urartu. The sequence continues at coordinate 29,924 of NW_028259603.1, read as the reverse complement.
GAAGATGGAATGTCTAATGTTTTTTCGCCTGGGGAATTAATCGGACTATTGCGAGCGGAACGAGCAGGACGAGCTTTGGATGAATCGATCTATTATCGGGCAATCTTATTGGGAATAACAAGGGCTTCCCTGAATACCCAAAGTTTCATATCTGAAGCAAGTTTTCAAGAAACTGCTCGAGTTTTAGCAAAAGCTGCCCTACGAGGTCGCATTGATTGGTTGAAAGGCTTGAAAGAAAACGTAGTTCTGGGGGGGATTATACCTGTTGGTACCGGATTCCAAAAATTTGTGCATCGTTCCCCACAAGACAAGAACCTTTATTTCGAAATAAAAAAAAAAAATCTATTCGCGTCGGAAATGAGAGATTTTTTGTTTCTCCATACAGAATTAGTTTCTTCAGATTCTGACGTAACAAACAATTTTTATGAGACATAAGAACCCCCATAAAAATATTTTTTACTTTACTAGACTTTTGAACTTAGAACACTAACAGGTCAAATTTTAGATTTTTAAGATTTTTATTTTAATAAGTAAAACAAGTCAGTTAATTCATTAAGGTGGTTATGTTTATACCATGTATCAATGGCCAACTCTTATCTTAGTACAAGGTTCTCTCGGAACAATTATTATTTATTTCAAGCTATTTCGGATCTTTCTTAATCTTCAAAAAGAACTAAATTCCGTAATGGAATGGTAGGATTAAAAAAAAGGAAGTGTGGAAAAAATGACAAGAAGATATTGGAACATTAATTTGAAAGAGATGATAGAAGCAGGAGTTCATTTTGGTCATGGTATTAAGAAATGGAATCCTAAAATGGCCCCTTACATTTCGGCAAAGCGTAAAGGTACTCATATTATAAATCTCGCTAGAACGGCTCGTTTTTTATCAGAAGCTTGTGATTTAGTTTTTGATGCAGCAAGTCAGGGAAAAAGTTTCTTAATTGTTGGTACCAAAAAAAGAGCAACAGATTTAGTAGCATCAGCTGCAATAAGGGCTCGTTGTCATTATGTTAATAAAAAGTGGTTCAGTGGTATGTTAACGAATTGGTCGATTACGAAAACTAGACTTTCTCAATTTAGAGACTTAAGAGCAGAAGAAAAAATGGGAAAATTCCACCATCTCCCAAAAAGAGATGTGGCAATCTTGAAGAGAAAATTATCTACTTTGCAAAGGTATCTCGGCGGGATCAAATATATGACGAGATTGCCAGACATTGTGATCGTCCTTGATCAGCAAAAAGAGTATATAGCTCTTCGGGAATGTGCCATTTTGGGGATTCCTACTATTTCTTTAGTCGATACAAATTGTGACCCGGATCTCGCGAATATATCGATTCCAGCCAACGATGACACTATGACTTCAATTCGATTGATTCTTAACAAATTAGTATTTTCAATTTGTGAGGGCCGTTCTCTCTATATAAGAAATCGTTGATTAAGAATATATAGTGAATTCTTGGGCAACTGCGTAAATTTATGGAATCACTTACTTTACTATATCTTTTTTTTTGCATAGAATTTTTTTTGCATAGAAAAAAGAAGGGGAATATTGATATATATTAGAGGGTATTGATATATATTATGATCTGATGTGCTTTCTTGGTATCCTAAATATAAGATTAATACTTCAAGTTGCTGAGTTGAGAAAGAGATGGTTGAATCAAAAGAATTCCTTTTTTGAAGTTCAATTTTTATCAGAGGACAATATGAATATTATACCTTGTTCCATTAAAACACTCAAGGGGTTATACGATATATCGGGTGTAGAAGTAGGCCAACACTTCTATTGGCAAATAGGAGGTTTCCAAATTCATGCCCAAGTACTCATCACTTCTTGGGTCGTAATTACTATCTTGCTAGGTTCAGTTGTCATAGCTGTTCGGAATCCACAAACCATCCCGACCGACGGTCAGAATTTTTTTGAATATGTCCTTGAGTTTATTCGAGACTTGAGCAAAACTCAGATTGGAGAAGAATATGGTCCCTGGGTTCCCTTTATTGGAACTATGTTCCTTTTTATTTTTGTTTCGAATTGGTCGGGTGCTCTTTTACCTTGGAAAATTATAGAGTTACCCCATGGGGAATTAGCAGCGCCCACGAATGATATAAATACTACTGTTGCTTTAGCTTTACTCACGTCAGCGGCATATTTTTATGCTGGTCTTAGCAAAAAAGGATTGAGCTATTTCGAGAAATATATTAAACCAACTCCAATCCTTTTACCAATTAACATCCTAGAAGATTTCACAAAACCATTATCGCTTAGCTTTCGACTTTTCGGGAATATATTGGCGGATGAATTAGTCGTTGTTGTTCTTGTTTCTTTAGTCCCCTTAGTAATCCCTATACCGGTCATGTTTCTTGGATTATTTACAAGCGGTATTCAAGCTCTTATTTTTGCAACATTAGCCGCAGCCTATATAGGTGAATCCATGGAGGGTCATCATTGAATTGACTCTTTTTGGAAATAGTATTTTTTTTTTTTGCAGCTTAGCTCAATTCATGCATGGTTCCAGATAATCTGCTTGGTTGCAAAAAAATAGTTAGAAATGCGTATGAATATATAGCCTAGAGTTGTAGGAGAGAGAATAGAATAGACTATATTATGGAATTTTCAAAGTATATATGCATTAAGGAGGGTGGAGTCAGGCTAGATCTATACTATAATATCCTTAATGTCTATAAGTGGAGTCCTCTTTTATGCAGGTTTCCACTTTAAGCAATGATTTTAGAATCCGATTCAATAGAAAATGAGAAAATATGCAAACAAAATAGAAGAAACAAATGTATATATATAGGATATTATATTATATATTCCTAGGTTAGATTCATTATCTAATCCGATATATGGATATGGAATTCCCTTCTATGTAGTTCGGACAATTCACATTATCATTTCAATTTGATTTCAATTTGTACTTTTTAGTTACTTTACTTCTCCCCAATAGAGCTTAGAAGTAAGAATTTATTGGTTGATTGTATCCTTAACCATTTCTTTTTTTTGACACGAGGAACTACTCACCATGAATCCACTAATTGCTGCTGCTTCTGTTATTGCTGCTGGATTGGCCGTAGGGCTTGCTTCTATTGGACCTGGAGTTGGTCAAGGTACTGCTGCAGGACAAGCTGTAGAAGGTATTGCGAGACAGCCAGAAGCAGAAGGTAAAATACGAGGTACTTTATTGCTTAGTCTAGCTTTTATGGAAGCTTTAACAATTTATGGACTAGTTGTGGCACTAGCGCTTTTATTTGCGAACCCTTTTGTTTAATCTTAAAAAAAAAATTCTTTCGATTTCGATTAGATACTTTTTTCTTTTTTTAGTAAATTGGTATTTGCTTCCACAATTCCAATTATATCAATACTTTATTTAATTTACTCCTATTTATTACTCCTGGAATTATCTATTTATCGGGACAGATAATACCCCATTCTAGGAAGGGCTGAGTTGAGTATTATTAATTTAGAAGATATGCTCACCTTCTTATTTCCCGTCCTTAGTTTAGGAAAGTGGAAAGTTTTTTCCTTTTATTTTAGGAATTTTGGGAACAGAACATTTCAACAAAGGAAGTCTTTCACCGGTCAAACAAGACGTAAGACTTAATCTAAAAGAAATTACTAGATTGAATCTATTTGCATTAAAAAAACCGATCAAAAAAGGGCGAGCGAAGTAAGTGATCGAAAAACTTTGTTCTTTGTTCGTCCTATCTATAAGAGGAGAGCATATGAAAAATGTAACCCATTCTTTCGTTTTTTTAGCTCACTGGCCATCCGCTGGCAGTTTCGGGCTTAATACCGATATTTTAGCAACAAATCTAATAAATCTAACTGTAGTGGTTGGTGTTTTGATTTTTTTTGGAAAGGGAGTGTGTGCGAGTTGTCTATTTCAAGAATAGATTGGATCTATCCGGCTGCACTTTATAATATTTTTTAGTATTTTTCGGATAAATAAGAAAAGGGTGCACGATCTCGACGAATTACTTCTGAATAAATTCAGAAATCATATGGAAGAACCATAGCATTTCGCGACTCATTGGTAAATCAACTTTGATTCTCTATAAACCAAGAATGTGAGACCATTAACACGGTTAAAGCTAAACTGCTTGAAGTCCAGGCAAAAAGAGGTACTCTTTCTACAACTATATTAGTATTAGTACCAATTTAAACGGGAAATAGCTAATGTAAAATTTATCTGATATAGAACACTCATATCGATAAAATGGTTTGAACTATTTACTAGAAAAAAAAGGGGGCACCCTGCCCTTTTTTAACCAATGCCGAATCGACGACCTATGTATAAAAAAGAGAAATTTTTTGGATTTGAAGAAAAAAAAAATAAAAAAGAATTCTATTAATTTTCATTTTCCATTTATTTAGTTAGTTTTTCTTAATGAAATTGAAATTATTAACTAGAGGGCAAATAAAAATAAAGAAACAACTTTGCTGACCATGATATATTTTTATCTAGGCGGAAGAGTCCTCTTAATATTTATCTAGTCTTATATAGGTTTCGGTATATTGAAATATAAACATAAAAAAGAAGATAGAGGATAGGCTCATTACTTAAAAAAAAGATATGGAAATAGCTATAGAAAAAAAAAAAGGAGCGTGAGAGCCAAATGAATCGAAAGATTCATGTTTGGTTCGGGAAGAGATCATAAAAGTTGTAAACTTACAAAATAATCTACTTTCATTAAAAGATTTATTAGATAATCGAAAACAGAGGATCTTGAGTACTATTCGAAATTCAGAAGAATTGCGTAGAGGGACCATTGAGCAACTCGAAAAAGCTCGGATTCGATTACAGAAAGTCGAACTAGAAGCGGATGAGTATCGAATGAATGGATACTCTGAGATAGAACGAGAAAAAGCAAATTTGATTAATGCTACTTCTATTAGTTTGGAACAATTGGAAAAGTCTAAAAACGAAACCCTTTATTTTGAAAAACAAAGGGCAATGAATCAGGTCCGACAGCGGGTTTTCCAACAGGCCGTACAAGGAGCTCTAGGAACTCTGAATAGTTGTTTGAATACCGAGTTACATTTCCGTACGATTCGTGCTAATATTGGCATTCTCGGGTCCCTGGAATGGAAGAAATAATTAAATTAATTAGGCCTTGAACTTCTACTTTCGTTTAGAATTTAGGCATTATTTTTCCCCTTGCTTCCGAAAAAAGAGTCAAGAAACACTAATGGCAACCCTTCGAGTCGACGAAATTCATAAAATTCTCCGCGAACGTATTGAACAATATAATAGGAAAGTAGGGATTGAGAATATAGGTCGCGTAGTTCAAGTGGGGGATGGGATTGCTCGTATTATAGGTCTTGGTGAAATAATGTCAGGTGAATTAGTCGAATTTGCAGAAGGTACTAGGGGTATTGCTCTGAATTTGGAATCCAAAAATGTTGGGATTGTATTAATGGGCGATGGGTTGATGATACAAGAGGGAAGTTTTGTAAAAGCAACAGGAAGAATTGCTCAGATACCCGTGAGTGAGGCTTACTTGGGTCGTGTTGTAAATGCTCTGGCTAAACCTATTGATGGGAAAGGCGAAATTATAGCTTCCGAATCTCGCTTAATTGAATCTCCTGCTCCAAGTATAATTTCCAGGCGTTCCGTATACGAACCTCTTCAAACAGGGCTTATTGCTATCGATTCGATGATCCCTATAGGGCGCGGTCAGCGAGAGTTAATTATTGGGGACAGACAGACTGGCAAAACAGCAGTAGCCACAGATACAATTCTCAATCAAAAAGGGCAAGGTGTAATATGTGTTTATGTAGCTATCGGTCAAAGAGCATCCTCCGTAGCTCAAGTAGTAACTACTTTCCATGAGGAGGGGGCCATGGAATACACTATTGTAGTAGCTGAAATGGCGGATTCACCTGCTACATTACAATACCTCGCTCCTTATACGGGAGCAGCCCTGGCTGAGTATTTTATGTACCGCGAACGGCATACTTTAATAATTTATGATGATCTCTCCAAACAGGCACAAGCTTATCGCCAAATGTCCCTTCTATTAAGAAGACCTCCCGGACGTGAGGCTTATCCAGGGGATGTTTTTTATTTGCATTCACGCCTTTTAGAAAGAGCCGCTAAATTAAATTCTCTTTTAGGCGAAGGAAGTATGACCGCTTTACCAATAGTTGAGACTCAATCTGGAGACGTTTCCGCCTATATTCCTACTAATGTAATCTCCATTACAGATGGACAAATATTCTTATCTGCGGATCTATTCAATGCCGGAATTCGACCCGCTATTAATGTGGGTATTTCTGTTTCCAGAGTAGGATCCGCGGCTCAAATTAAAGCCATGAAACAAGTAGCTGGCAAATCAAAATTGGAACTAGCGCAATTCGCAGAGTTACAAGCCTTTGCACAATTCGCCTCTGCTCTCGATAAAACAAGTCAGAATCAATTGGCAAGGGGTCGACGATTAAGGGAATTGCTTAAACAATCCCAGGCAAATCCTCTCCCAGTGGAAGAGCAGATAGCTACTATTTATACCGGAACAAGAGGATATCTTGATTCGTTAGAAATTGAACAGGTAAATAAATTTCTGGATGAGTTACGTAAACATCTAAAAGATACTAAACCTCAATTCCAAGAAATTATATCTTCTAGCAAGACATTCACCGAGCAAGCGGAAATCCTTTTGAAGGAAGCTATTCAGGAACAGCTGGAACGGTTTTCTCTTCAGTAACAAATAAATTTTGCATGTCTACTCTTGTTAGTAGAATAGGAATCGTTGAGAAAGCTTTTTCATTTGAATCATGCAAAAAAGTTTTCTTTGTTTTTAGTTTAGTATAGTTATTTAAAGAATAGATAGAAATAAGATTGCGTCCAATAGGATTTGAACCTATACCAAAGGTTTAGAAGACCTCTGTCCTATCCATTAGACAATGGACGCTTTTCTTTCATATTTTATTCTTTCTTTTATTTTTTTGCTTCTTCCGAGAAAAAACTGTTAGACCAAAACTCTTTTAGGAAATCAAAAAATCCAGATACAAATGCATGATGTATATATTATATCATGCATATATCATAAAGAAGGAGTATGGAGGCGGTAGTGGGAATCGAACCCGCAACCCCAAGGTTATGAGCCTTATGAGCTACCAAACTGCTCTATACTCTTAAACTAAAGAGGGGTAACTAGTGGATAAAAGAGGGTTGGATACGCCCCTCTACCAATATCTATACAAATAGAATAGTCCATTTATACAGAATGGTAAAGAGGGCTCCTCTATGATTATCAATTCCAGAAATCCATACAAATACGAAAGGGTATTTTATCCTTACCAACTGGATCTTGTTGCACCCGGTAACAAACATTCATAAACCATTTCTCGAAGTACGTGTCCGGATAGCCCAAAATGTCGATAGTTAGCTCTAGGTCTTCCGGTCAAAAAACAACGTCGATGAAGGCGTGTAGGTGCACTATTACGCGGTAGGGATTGCAATTTTTCTCGCATTTTCGTTTTTTCACTCAAACTCAAGGGAGAAACTTTGCTTCTTATCTTTTTTTTTAAAGATTGACGAATCAAATGATATTTCTGTTCTAATTTCTGCCGCTTCTTCTCCCTCTGAATCAAACTTTTTTTTGCCATAATGTGTCGTTGCTATTATTACCAAGTATACGGTTCTAATCCTAGATGGAAAAATAAATAGAAAAAGAAATCTAAAAAGGCAGATCCTCCCTCTCTATCAAGAGTAATGAACTAGGTGCTGATACAGTACAAAAAAACAAACTAAATTAACCAAACTTGCCTGATGTTGAGGCAATCAAGAAAGCTGCATAAGTGAATATATAACCCACGGAAAAGTGAGCTAATCCAACCAATCTTGCTTGCACAATGGAAAGAGCCACGGGCTTATCTCTCCAGCGAATTAAATTAGCTAAAGGTGTGCGTTCATGAGCCCATGCTAAAGTCTCAATTAATTCCTGCCAATACCCCCGCCAGGAAATTAAGAACATAAATCCAGTAGCCCAAACAAGATGTCCAAATAAGAACATCCACGCCCATACCGATAAACTATTCATCCCAAAAGGATTATATCCATTGATAAGTTGTGAAGAGTTTAACCATAGGTAATCTCTTAACCATCCCATCAAATAAGTGGAGGATTCATTAAATTGTGAAACGTTGCCCTGCCATAATGTGATATGTTTCCAATGCCAATAAAAAGTAACCCACCCAATGGTATTTAACATCCAGAAAACTGCCAAATAAAATGCGTCCCAAGCAGAAATATCACAAGTACCGCCGCGCCCTGGGCCGTCACAAGGAAAACTATATCCAAAATCCTTTTTATCTGGCATTAATTTGGAACCGCGTGCATCTAAAGCGCCCTTTACTAAAATCAATGTAGTTGTATGCAAACCTAGAGCAATAGCATGATGAACCAAGAAATCCCCAGGTCCTATTGTTAAGAAAAGCGAATTACTATTCTCATTAACAGCATTCAACCATCCGGGCAACCATAGGCTTCGACCCGCATTGAAAGCGGGGCCATTCGTTGAAGATAAGAGTATATCGAACCCATATGTCGTCTTGCCATGAGCAGATTGTATCCATTGGGCAAATATAGGTTCGATCAAGATTTGCTTTTCTGGAGTACCAAAAGCAAGCATGACGTCGTTATGAACATAAAGGCCCAAGGTATGGAATCCTAGAAAGAGGCTAGCCCAACTTAAATGAGATATGATAGCTTCTTTATGGTCTAACATTCTTGCCAATACATTATCCTCATTCTGTTCCGGATTGTAATCCCTAATGAAAAAAATAGCTCCATGAGCAAAAGCCCCTGTCATGATGAACCCTGCAATATATTGGTGATGAGTATATAAAGCAGCTTGAGTAGTAAAGTCTTGTGCTATGAATGCATAAGGAGGTAAAGAGTACATATGTTGAGCTACTAAGGAAGTAATAACCCCTAAAGAAGCTAGAGCAAGACCTAACTGAAAATGAATCGAATTGTTGATTGTGTCATAAAGGCCCTTATGCCCACGCCCTAATCGACCCCCCGGAGGAGTATGCGCTTCTAAAAGATCTTTAATACTGTGCCCAATTCCGAAGTTAGTTCGATACATGTGACCGGCAATGAGAAAAATAAATGCAATAGCTAAATGATGGTGAGCCATATCGGTCAGCCACAAACTTTGTGTTTGTGGATGGAATCCCCCAAGAAGAGTTAGAATGGCAGTTCCCGCTCCTTGAGCGGTACCAAATAAATGATTACTCGAATCAGGGTTTTGGGCATAAAGATTCCATTGACCCGTCAAAAGGGGTCCCAACCCCTGGGGATAGGGTAATACATCTAAGAAATTATTCCATCGAACGTACTCCCCCCTGGATGCGGGAATAGCAACATGAACTAAATGTCCTGTCCAAGCCAAAGAACTTACCCCGAAAAGTCCTGACAAATGATGATTGAGACGAGATTCCGCGTTTTTGAACCACGAAAGGCTTGGTTTCCATTTGGGTTGTAGATGTAACCAACCCGCTATTAAGGACAGCGTAGAAAGAAATAATAGAAAAAGAGCTCCAGTATAAAGATCCTCATTGGTGCGTAATCCTATTGTATACCACCACTGATAAACTCCAGAATAAGCAATATTCACTGGACCAGCAGCACCTCCTCGAGTAAAGGCTTCCACAGCGGGTTGACCAAAATGAGGATCCCAAATCGCATGAGCAATAGGTCTTACGTGTAAAGGATCCTGTATCCATGATTCAAAATTTCCTTGCCAAGCTACATGAAACAGATTTCCGGACGTCCATAGAAAGATTATTGCTAATTGCCCAAAGTGAGAAGCAAAAATGTTCTGATAAAGACGTTCTTCAGTAATATCATCATGACTTTCGAAATCATGTGCGGTAGCAATACCAAACCAAATACGACGAGTAGTGGGGTCCTGAGCTAAGCCTTGGCTAAACCTGGGAAATCTTAATTCCATAATGCCTTTCAAATCCTCCTAGCCACTATCCTACTGCAATAATTCTCGCTAAGAAGAATGCCCATGTCGTGGCAATTCCACCCAGAAGGTAATGGGTTACTCCTACAGCGCGTCCTTGTATAATGCTCAAGGCTCTAGGCTGAGTAGCAGGAGCAACTTTTAATTTGTTATGAGCCCAAACGATAGATTCAATGAGTTCTTGCCAATAACCACGGCCGCTGAATAAAAACATTAAACTGAAGGCCCAGACAAAATGAGCACCTAAGAAAAAAAGACCATATGCAGATAATGAAGAACCATAAGACTGAATGACTTGCGATGCCTGTGCCCACAAGAAATCTCGAAGCCACCCATTAATCGTAATGGAACTCTGTGCAAAGTTTCCCCCTGTAATATGAGTTACCACCCCTTGATCACTTATAGTACCCCAAACATCCGACTGCATTTTCCAACTGAAATGGAAAATGACTACCGAAATTGCATTGTACATCCAGAATAAACCTAAGAAAACATGATCCCAGGCGGATACTTGACATGTTCCCCCTCGGCCAGGCCCATCGCAAGGAAAGCGAAAACCTAGATTTGCTTTATCGGGTATCAAACGGGAACTCCGAGCAAATAAAACACCTTTCAAAAGTATTAATACAGTCACATGTATGGTAAATGCATGAATGTGATGGACTAAAAAATCTGCGGTTCCTAATGGAATAGGTAACAAAGCCACTTTGCCACCTACTGCTACTAACTCGCCGCCTCCCCACGTTAAGCTAGTACTTGTTGTTGCACCAGGAGCTGTTACGCCAGGCGCAGTAGCATGGATATTTTGTACCCATTGAGCAAAGATAGGTTGTAATTGTATGGCAGTATCCGAAAACATATCTTGTGGACGGCCTAAAGCACTCATGGTATCATTATGAATGTACAAGCCAAAACTGTGAAAACCTAGAAATATACATACCCAGTTAAGGTGGGATATGATTGCATCGCGGTGTCTAAGGACGCGATCTAATAGATCGTTGTATCGAGTAGTTGGATCATAGTCTCTTACCATAAAAATTGCTGCATGTGCAGCAGCACCGACTATTAGAAATCCGCCAATCCACATGTGGTGTGTGAACAAGGAAAGTTGTGTACCATAGTCAGTAGCTAGGTATGGATAGGGAGGCATAGAATACATATGATGAGCTACAACAATGGTTGTAGAGCCTAGCATAGCTAGGTTAAGAGATAATTGAGCATGCCATGACGTTGTTAAGATTTCATAAAGACCCTTATGGCCTTGTCCTGTAAATGGGCCCTTGTGAGCCTCCAAAATATCTTTAAGTCCATGGCCAATACCCCAATTGGTCCTATACATATGACCTGCGATTAGGAAAAGAATAGCAATAGCTAAATGATGGTGCGCAATATCGGTCAGCCAGAGACCACCGGTTACTGGATCTAGTCCTCCGCGAAAAGTCAGAAATTCTGCGTATTTGGACCAATTTAAAGTGAAAAAAGGGGTTGCTCCTTCGGCAAAACTAGGATAAAGTTGAGCCAAAAGGTCCCGATTCAAGATAAATTCATGAGGAAGTGGTATCTCTTTAGGATCCACCCCAGCGTCAAGAAATTGGTTAATTGGTAAAGATACATGAATTTGGTGCCCCGCCCAAGAAAGAGACCCAAGTCCTAATAATCCCGCTAAGTGGTGATTCAACATGGATTCTACATCTTGGAACCAGGCCAATTTGGGAGCGGCTTTGTGATAATGGAACCAACCAGCAAAAAGCATTAACGCTGCAAAAATCAATGCACCAATTGCAGTACAATAGAGTTGTAATTCACTAGTTATTCCAGATGCTCGCCAAAGCTGAAAAAAACCAGAGGTTATTTGGATTCCTCGGAAACCCCCGCCTACATCACCATTCAATATTTCTTGCCCTACTATAGGCCAAACTACCTGAGCACTGGGTCCAATGTGAGTAGGATCACTTAGCCATGCTTCATAATTGGAAAAACGGGCGCCATGAAAGTACATGCCACTCAACCAAAGAAAGATAATGGAAAGTTGCCCGAAATGAGCACTAAAGACTTTTCGAGAAATCTCCTCCAAATCACCAGTATGACTATCGAAATCGTGAGCATCAGCATGTAGGTTCCAGATCCAAGTGGTAGTATCAGGGCCCTTAGCTAGTGTTCTTGAGAAATGGCCGGGTCTGGCCCATTCCTCAAAAGATGTTTTTACAGGATCCCTATCCACAACAATTTTTACTTCTGGTTCCGGCGAACGAATAATCATTAAGTCCTCCTCTTTCCGGACAAGACATACAAAGAGACCCGCCAACTGTCTTTTTAGTGAATCTTTGAAAGATATATATTTTGAAAGATAGATTTTGAAAGATAGATTTTGAAAGATAGATATTGTGATTAGTTCTTTTCTTTACTATCTACCATCCTTCTATTTTTTTTTTAGTTATTCACTGGAGCAATTATATATTGAAGTCAATCCGAGGCAAGTGTTCGGGTCTATTATGACATAAAGATTAGGTGCCTAACGGACATTGTTTATCTTGAAAAACAAATATTTCTCGACGTAAGAAAAAAATCTTTTTTATTTTTAATTTAAGAAACTAGTGTATTTTTTTTGAGGGCATAAGCTCCTATCTATATCTACTTTCCTTGAGCATAATATAGGGTTTTTTATTTGATTCTAAATTCCAAGATAACTCATTAGAATTATTAATAAGATGGTCCTAATATATTAGCAATATTTAGATTGCCCCCTCTTTTTATTCACTTTATTACTTCTATTCTAGACCCTATCCCTATGGTTTATTCTTATGAAATATCATATAAAATAGAAGGTATAAGAAATGGATATAATGAAATTCTTGATTCGATCTTACGACCTAATTTATTTGATTAATGGATCAACAACCAAACCACCCATTTTATGAAAAAGAAGGAGCATGGTCTTATTCAAATTCAAAGCGCTTCGTAATCTTCAACCAGTTCTGTGCTTCAATATAATTTCCCGGAGTAAGCGCTATAGCTTGTTTCCAATATTCAGCAGCTTGATCAAACCAAGCTTCCGCAATTTCCGAATCACCCTGTAGAATGGCCTGTTCTCCTCGGTCGGAATAGGAAGTTCCTTCCCTTAGAACCGTACTTGAGAGTTTCCTACCTCATACGGCTCAGAAATTGCTATCTGAATTTCCCCTATCTTAACTGAATTCGATTTATCAAAAATCGATCCAATTTGTTCTTGGGTTAAGCAGAAGAAATTAATTACCTAAGTTTCAAACCCTAATTTTTATCAATAATCAGTTTGATCTTTTTTCCCACCTTCAGAAGAATGAAGCATAGATAGATATAGAGCCTTCGTTCAAATTTTCTGAGAGGTAACTATCCCGGTTTCATATATGAAATCTCTATAGAATCCTTGAAAAAGACTTTTTTCCATAAGAAAGAAAAAAGAACTTACTATCTTTGGGATCTGATACTACACCGCTGCTTAATCCCTTAGTGGATCGGCTCTATTACATAAGCGGATTCCTAAATTTTGCCCCATATCATGGGATAAGTAAGCAGTTTTTTTTAGTTGTATCGACCCAGTCGCTCACTAATTGATCTTTACGGTGCTTTCTCTATCAATTTGAGAAACTTTATCCATAGAGTAGTAGTATAGGCCATACTTTCTTCGTTTTTTGATTCTCGTGAAGTGTCCTTCCTTCCTACAGCTGATAGGGAAAAATCGTTGTTTTTACGATCCCTATGTAGAAAGCCCTTTTTTTCTAGTATTTACTAGAAAATTTGATCCTCTCTTTTTTTTTTTTCTTTCTATAGTGGAGATAGTCGCACGTAATGACAGATCACGGCCATATTATTAAAAGCTTGCGGTAAGAAGGGGTTTCGTTCTAGTGCCCGGAAATAATATTCCAAAGCCTTTGTATGCTCTCCATTGCTTGTGTGTATAAGGCCTATGTTATAGAGTATATAACTTCGATCATAGGGATCGATTTCTAGTCGCGTAGCTTCATAATAATTTTGCAAAGCTTCCGCATAATTTCCTTCGGATTGAGCCAACATCCGTTACGGTCGTTCATTCTATTCAAAAAATCTCCGTTCCAAAACCGTACATGAGGTTTTCATCTCATACGGCTCCTCCCATCTGTACATAATAGTACTAAGCGAAATAATCTATAGAATCAAAATAGAATTAGTCCCGTCTCATTATGAACCGAAAGGGGCTGGTATTTTTCCAAGAAATCTCTAGCCAACCTTCCCACAAGAGGTTTTTCTTAAACACCAATGAATTCTATTAATGCTAGAGGAAAACGATAGCTCCAATAATTTCTTTGTTCTCAACGCCTCCTATTTAGAGGAATTAGCTACTTCAACGATCTTTGATGGTTATAGGGGTATCCAAAGTACAAACCTGATGGTTGTTTGTTATCCCAACCATTCTTCCCAGCCCTGATACCGATCAGGAAAGGGGTAATTTCTAACAAAGTTTTTCTCTTGTTGATTCCTATTTCTAGGTGTAGTGCTTTTCTCCCCTATGCTGCCTACGGATACTAATAGAGTAGGATTGGCCTGTAATCCATACCATACCATATCCTGTAGGTGTAACCTTTCGCTCAATACTCAAATCTACAATTGAAGTATCTGAAGCCGCATCAATCGAGGATACACGACGGAAGGAATTGTTAGTTCGCCTCACCTTCCCGAAGCGTGGGTTTGTTTGCTTTACAAATTTGGTTCTCTCTATGCCAACCCCCCTCTCTTTTTCGTAAGACTGAGGTATAGGTAGGGCTAAAAAAAAGCAAAAAAAAGAGTCAAATCGCACCATCTCTATAATAAGTAAATGCCTTTTTTTCTCCTGAGGTTGTCGGAATTATTCGCAATAAAATATTGGCTACAATTGAGGAGGTCTTATCAATGAAATTTCCATTTCCACGGGATCTAGGCATAATTCCCAACCCATTCTATATAGAATTGTTTTCATTCCTTCACAAAATAACATAAAAACAAACACATTCGATTCTTATAATTATAAATAGATTGATCCATATGCTCTACTCTAAATCCATATGCTTTAAATGGATAAGAGAGATATGGATTTTCCGCTCAGCTCAAATTGTATCCTTTTCCTTCTGCTTGGACACGAAGAGATATGAAATATTTGACTAAGACTGGATTTCATTCCACTTTCCTATTTCTGAACAACAACTTATGTTATCAACTATTTCGTGTTTTCAAAGTTATTAATTGTCTCATACCCTATTTTTGATTTCGATAGTATGGTGTAGCGTATCTTATGCAAACGGAATTCTAAGGTTTCTTTATTTTATTATGCAATAAGAAGAATTCTTCCATTTTCTTTTTCTTTAGTTGCGGGAAAACCCAAATTAAAACTTTTATTTTATAGCGAGCGCAATTTCTAGTAAAAAATCCTGTATCCTTCCACTTAGATCAAAAGGAATTTTTCCAATAGAACTATGGAACCCCCGAGTGGTTGCGGTTGTACCTGTACTGCAGGAATAAGAAAACTCGCTATTCACTCAGTTTATTTTCCATAATAAGTTATGTAGGAGAGATGGCCGAGCGGTTCAAGGCGTAGCATTGGAACTGCTATGTAGACTTTTGTTTACCGAGGGTTCGAATCCCTCTCTTTCCGTTTTTCTTAATTCATCAACGTTAAGGATCACAATGTATCAAATCAAATAACAATTTTTTCCAGCAATAATATAATATCTTATATTATCTTATTTTGATTTAATAGAAATTAGAAATTCTCTATAGCAAATTACTGTGGTATGTAAAATACACATAGAGGAAAAAAGAAAAAAGGATCCTAATCCTAGGGTTAATCAATTTTAGCTAGTTGATGGGAAAATACAAATTAATGGTAATGGTCTTAGGGCGATTTAGTTCGGGGAAAGGGGAAGGGGAAGAAAATTCTATGAACCTTTCCTTTTTTCGTTAAGTTCAAGTCTGACGAGAGTAATATTCTACAACTAACAACTCATTTATTTTGAGACCGACCCACTTCCTATCTAGGATTTTATTTACTAGTCCTTTATATTCCAACGTGTCAATCGCCAAATGCTTTGGCAATTTCCCCGGGTCCGATGAAGCAATATAATTTTGAACCAGACCTTTTGATCTTTGGTTATCTTTCGTAGTAATAATATCTCGGGGTTTGCAACGAAAACTTGGTATATTGACTATACGACCATTAACTAAAATATGTCTATGGTTGACTAATTGGCGGGCCCCAGGAATGGTTGAAGCCATACCCAATCGAAAAAGGATATTATCCAAACGCATTTCAAGTAATTGTAGTAAAACCTGGCCTGTTGACCTTTTTGCTTTTCCAGCGATATGTACATATCTAAGTAATTGTCGTTCTGTCAGACCATAATGAAAACGCAATTTCTGTTTTTCTTGAAGACGAATACGATATTGCTCCTTTTTCCCAGAATTGAATTTTTTTTTAAGATTACTTCCGGATTTAGGTGTTTTTCTAGTGAGTCCTGGTAAAGCTCCCAGACGGCGTATTTTTTTTAAACGAGGTCCTCGATAACGGGACATGAAGACTCCTTTTTTTATTTTATTGAAATTTCATTTTACACAATTAATTTCATTGTATTTACATTACAGAATACATCGAAATTAAAACTGAATTAAACTACAGGATAAACAGAGTAAAATCAACTAAAGTACCCCAAAAAATGGAATTTCATCAAAATCTTTTTTTTTTGTATATATATTATTTATTTTATTGTTTTGTATCTAGCAAAATTGTAAGGTAAAAAACATAAAAGATCCTGGATTCTCCATTTAATTCGGAAAAAAAGAGATTCTTGTTCGTAGAACATCGATAGAGAAAAAAAAGCCGACTATCGGATTTGAACCGATGACCCTCGCATTACAAATGCGATGCTCTAACCTCTGAGCTAAGTGGGCTTACATAACGGAAATAGTGTAACAAATAGAAATAGGTATAGTATAGGAAATCCGTAAAATCTCAGATATTAGTTATTAATCTTAGCTATTAACTAGTTCTAAATTTGAAGTTATACTTATAAAAATAAAAAAATACTAAAACTTCTTAAAGATAAAGTTAGCTTGATATGCTTAACTATAGGATATTAAAAAATAAAATTATAGAATTTATTGGTATTTTCATTCGATCATTATAGACTTTATTATTTGTTAATAATTTGAGGATTAATATTTCACTAAGGGGAACATAGAGTCAGAGTAAATAAAATTGCTAATTCTGATTAGAAAAAAAGAATAAATATCAAGCGTTATAGTATAATTTTGAATACTATAAAAAAGTAAGACGGGAGGTGGGGGAGATAAAAACTTTTGGATATATTGATTCGGATTGAATTGCAAATACATCAAGGATAGAATCAATTCAATTCTGAATTGCAATAAGCAAGCGAGGTCTCTCAAATAGAGTCGAACTGAACTGCTAGACTACGTTGAGTGATGAACTCAATGATTCAAAAAAAAAACTAAGAGATGGATGAAATTACACAAGGAATCCTGGTCTCAAAGAAGAGGGAAATGGGGATATGGCGAAATCGGTAGACGCTACGGACTTGATTGTATTGAGCCTTGGTATGGAAACCTGCTAAGTGGTAACTTCCAAATTCAGAGAAACCCTGGAATTAAAAAAGGGCAATCCTGAGCCAAATCCGTGTTTTGAGAAAACAAGGGGTTCTCGAACTAGAATACAAAGGAAAAGGATAGGTGCAGAGACTCAATGGAAGCTGTTCTAACGAATCGAGTTAATTACGTTGTGTTGTTAGTGGAATTCCTTCTAGTTCTAAATTAGAGAAAGAGGGGTTTTATACCTTATACATTTAATAAACACGTATAGATACTGACATAGCAAACGATTAATCACAGAACTCATATTATATTCTAATTATAATATAGGTTCTTTATCTTTTTTAAAAATGAAATTAGAAATGATAATGATTATGAAATAAAAAACTCATATCATAATTTTTTTTTTTCATTATTGTGAATCCACTCCAATCGAATATTGAATAATCAAATTCTTCAATTAAAATTCAAAGTTTTCGAGATCTTTAAAAAAGTGGATTAATCGGACGAGGACAAAGAGAGAGTCCCATTCTACATGTCAATACTGACAACAATGAAATTTCTAGTAAAAGGAAAATCCGTCGACTTTATAAGTTGTGAGGGTTCAAGTCCCTCTATCCCCAAATCCTCTTTTATTCCCTAACTATACTATATTATTATTATTTATCCTCTTTTTTTTTTTCTTTTTATCAATGCACTTTTTTTTCTTTTTATCAATGCAATGGGTTTAAGATTCATTAGCTTTCTCATTCTACTCTTTCACAAAGGAATGCGAAGAGAACTCAATGGATCTTATCCTATTCATTGAATAGATTTCTTTTTTATTAGAGTATCGGCAAGAAATCTTGGTTATTCACTCTATTTTTAAGTTTTATTTAAGTAAACCATGCACAATGCATAGGACTACCCCCCCCATTTTCAAATTTAAAATTTGAAATACTTTAATTAATTTTTAGTCCTTTTAATTGACATAGATACAAATACTCTACTAGGATGATGCACAAGAAAAGGTCAGGATAGCTCAGTTGGTAGAGCAGAGGACTGAAAATCCTCGTGTCACCAGTTCAAATCTGGTTCCTGGCAGAGAAAAAAAAAAAAAAGATCCACCGAATAGGTATTGATCCAAATACCTCGAGATGGATTGTGATACATATTCATTAATAATATTTATTCATCTAAGTGGATAAATCTATAATATAAATATAGAGGCACTTCTTTTTCTTTTTAAAGAAGTTTTAAAATATATCTTTTCTTTATGATAAAGAAGGGGGTGAGATTCCCCTTTATTTTTTTGCGTTTCTTAATTTTGTATTCCGCTATTCCGACGAATATTTTTTTAGTCTTGCTTATCTTTATCTTATCTTATTTTCCTAGTTGTGCTAAGTAATGTGCGCGGTACAAAGTTCCTGGTAGAGAACTTCTTTGAGTCATCCTATTTTTCTGTTCATATGAAGGAAATTAATATGCGATTTTCAAAATAGGGGAATCCAAATGAAACCCTTTTTTTGCTCAGTCTATCTGGAATGCTTTTGTATAATTAGGAATTAATTATAAATAGGTATTCCGTTTCATCTAGGAAAAGAACCTAAAAATATTCCTTGACTTGAATAAAATCTGGAGTTGTGTTGTATAAGTGAGCATGAATTTCTTATCATTCAATGAGCATCTTGTATTTCATAAAAATTGGGGGTTATATAATCCTTACGTAAGGGCCAGCCTATCCAACTTTCAGGCATTAGGATACGTTTAAGGCGCGGATGATTATCATAAGAGATTCCCACCATATCATAAGATTCGCGTTCTTGAAAATCGGCACTTCTCCAAATCCAGAAGACAGACGGAATTCTAGGATTATCCTTTTGGGCAAAGACTTTTATGCAGACTTCTTCTGGATTATCTATACCATATTGTATTCTCGTAAGATGATACACGCTAGCTAAAGATCCACCGGGTGCTACATCATAAGCACATTGGGAGCGTAAATAATTGTAACCATATACATATAAAATGACAGCAATGGAATCCCAATCCCCTGCTTTTATTTGTAAAGTCTCTATTCCTCGGTGATCAAAGCCCAAAGATCTATGAACCACCTCATGTTTGACTAGCCAATTAGATAACCAACCCTGCTGCATTGTCTTCATCTCTCCCTCTTTGTATAAATATTTCACATTTCGGATGCAAGTTTGAAAGATTGCCCTGCTTTTTATTTTTCTACACAAAAGAGCCCCTCTCCTAATTCACTAATTTGTAGGAAGGTACTGAACTTTTGGATTTGAAAAAAGTTTCAGAAGATATATCTAATGTAGATGGTGATTGATAGAGCAATTCTTGCTCATAAGTTCCTGTATGAGTACTGCGCCTAACATAAAGCTTGTGACTGGTAGTAAAACATCTATTTTTATTTTGAGATAGAGTTTGATCCTCAACTATTTCTCGCGATATCTTCTTACGAAGTTTTGTTAGGGCATCTATAACTGCCTCCGGTTTAGGTGGGCAGCCCGGCAAGTAGACATCCACAGGAATTAACTTATCAACTCCCCGAACAGTACTATAGGAATCCGTACTGAACATTCCCCCTGTAATAGTACAGGCTCCCATAGCAATGACGTATTTTGGTTCAGGCATTTGCTCGTATAATCTCACTAAAGAGGGAGCCATTTTCATTGTTACCGTACCGGCTGTTAAAATTAGGTCTGCTTGCCTAGGACTTGATCTTGGTACCAATCCATAACGATCAAAGTCGAATCGTGAGCCTATTAATGAAGCAAATTCAATGAAACAACAACTGGTACCGTATAGAAGGGGCCATAAACTGGAGAGTCTTGACCAATTCGAAAGATCATTTGGTGTAGTTGAAATAACAGAATTGGAACTTGTTTGGTCAAGTAAGGGAAACTCAATCAAATTCATAACTGTCTCAATAGAATCTTTTCCTTCTTTTTTTTTGTCTAAATATTCAGTTAAGACCATTCCAAGGCTCCTTTTCGCCATGCATAAACTAAACCAACAACTAAGATAAGCACGAAAATCAAAGCTTCGATAAAAACGGATACACCCAATACGTCGAAACTCATTGCCCAAGGGTATAGAAAGACGGTTTCCACATCAAAAACAACAAAAACGAGCGCAAACATATAATAGCGTATTCGGAATTGTACCCAAGCCCCTCCCATGGGTTCTATACCCGATTCATAACTAGAAAGCTTCTCTGGTCCTTCACTAACCGGGGCTAAAAGTCCTGAAATCGAAAATGCCAAAATAGGAATAAGGCTTGCTATTATTAGAAATGTCCAAAAAATATCATATTCGTGAAGCAGAAACATAATGTACTCCCATTAATGTGGAATAGGCGGAACTTAAATTAGTCAATTCAATTCAGCATTGTCAATTTATCCAGAACTTCTCTCTTTTCCTCGGTGAAACAAGAATCTTTTTTGTTCAAACAAAAGCGCTTAGTTTAAGTTTAGCCTTTGTTTCCTCTGTGCTGCATCTTCTTTAAAGATTCATCCAATGGAATCCCAACTCCCTTTCTTTTGGATTTCCATTCTATTTAGATATGGTGTATGTAGATCTAATTCTTATATAAAGAAAACTTTCTCGTTTCACTTTGTCTCGCTTTCTCTAGAATCTCTAGAAAAAAGAATAGCTCTATCCTTTATTTAATATTTAATAATAAAATAATAAGAGACTATTAAATAAAAATGAGAATACTACTAAATTAGAACCTAATTAAGATAGTAGGACTAATCTATGCAGTATAATTAATGAGAAGTAATACTATAAAATAAAAATAAAGAACTCTATTTCAGAACTATGAGACAGAATATTCTGTTTTCTTATTTACTCTTTATTTATTTTTTCTATTTAAAGTTGATCAATTTACATAATGTATCTATAAACAAAGTAATAAATATACTTAAAACAAAGTAGGAATTCGCAAAATGGATAAAATCATTGCAGTTATTATAGGGAAGTCTAGAGATATCCTATTTGAAGGAGGACGGGATTCAAATCAGGGAAAGGATCCTTTCTTCTATTGATTTGATAGAAATTCGTTTTTCTTTTCCTGTCTGTATGATTTTGATTTTCGATGAATGAGCCTTTGGTAATGCTTTTATCTCTATTCTATGTCGCAGGCGCCTATCCAGTCTATAAACAAATACTAATGAGAAAATGAAAACTATACTAAACTAAAGAAAACATAGGATAGAGATCCTAAAATCTAAAAAAGGGCATATTAGGGCTATACGGATTCGAACCGTAGACCTTCTCGGTAAAACAGATCAAACGGATTATTATCGAAATGATTTGAACTGTTTCAAAGACCCAACATGCATTTTTTTGCATTGGGCTCTTTCATAAACTGATTTAAAGATCAGTTAGTCCACCATAGTTTTTCTTTACGGAAAGATAATGAGATGGCTCCCTGTGCTCTGATTGATTTTTTGTATTATGATCTATCTAGGAGCAATACCAAAGTGTTTCAAAGGAGGATTACCTTGACTTAGGTCTGCCTCCGGTCTAAATTAAATCAACCTAAGTGAAATGGAGTCTCTATCGTTCCACTGCAAGAGTTAACTATGAGACTTCATACACCTTAAAGTTCATAGAACGAAAAGAAGTTTTTTGGAGGCCCTTATCCTCATTACGCCTAGCATTTAGTGGGCTGGATATTTACCTTATCAACTAGCAAATCCATAAGGGTTCTATTTGATTAGGCACCTGAATTGGCACCTGAATCGGACTGAACCGACTGTTTGTCAGGCTACTGTTCTCCTATTCTCTCGAATCTATGAAGTAAGACATTGATTTTGCAATAAGATCGATTATGTTCATTGCATAATAAGCTCCTTTGAAAAGCATTGGCGCACGTGTAAACGAGTTGCTCTACCGAACTGAGCTATAGCCCTTATCAGAGATATCTTAACATATAGATAATTTCTTGTCAAGATGAATATTTTCTAATGCCAGAGGATACCCCTTTGATCTGTATCTGTTTAGTATTTAGTTTAGTATTTAGTATATAACAGACCAATAACAGAGCGGTATTGCTTAGAAAAGGGATTCAATATATAATCGATCGAAGTAATGGGTCTTCCTTTGTGGTGATAAATTGCCTACTTAACTCAGTGGTTAGAGTATTGCTTTCATACGGCGGGAGTCATTGGTTCAAATCCAATAGTAGGTAAGTAGGTAGAAAAATTACTAGATAGCATTGGACTTACTTCGCTTCGCTATCTAATAACTTTTTCTACCCCTCTTCCCTTTTTCTTTGTATCAACTATAAACCACTGGATTGTCTTCAATTGGATGGGGGAATCCAATTGACAGCCTCGATTCGTATCCTAGCTCGTCTGAGAGCGAGCTTCGCTTCAACCAAATCTTTCGTACCCTCAGCTTTACTCAAGTTAGCTTCGGCTATTTCAAGTGCCTTTTGAGCTTCTTCCGGATCAATATCACTACCCAGTTCCGCATCATTTCCTAAAATGATGATCTCATTATTAACTATTCTCGCAAAACCGCTCCACAGAATCGCTGTTAACCATTGGTCGTTGAGGAGGCGTATTCTCAAAGGACCCATATCTACTGCTGTGTTAATGGGGGCGTGGTTTGGTAATACGCCAATTTGGCCACTATTAGTGGATAAAATGATTTCTTTCACTTCACAATCCCAAATAATTCGCTTAGGAGTCAGTACATAAAGATTTAATTTCATTTCTTCGATTTGTTCTCCTCTTCTAAGGTTATAGCTTTC
This sequence comes from Triticum urartu, assembly GCF_056163025.1. Classification (NCBI taxonomy): domain Eukaryota; kingdom Viridiplantae; phylum Streptophyta; class Magnoliopsida; order Poales; family Poaceae; genus Triticum; species Triticum urartu. The sequence goes on along the minus strand of NW_028259603.1, from coordinate 6,598 downwards.
GTGCTAGCTTCATCGATGTTACCCACCAAATAAAAAGCCTGTTCAGGTAGGCCGTCTAATTCTCCGGAAAGGATTAGTTGAAATCCCCTAATAGTTTCCGCAAGAGCAACATACTTTCCTGGAGAACCAGTAAAAACTTCTGCCACAAAGAACGGTTGTGATAAGAAACGCTCAATTTTTCTTGCTCTTGCTACAGTTAAACGATCCTCTTCCGATAATTCATCCAAGCCAAGAATTGCGATAATGTCCTGAAGTTCTTTGTAACGTTGTAAAGTTTCCTTAACTCTTTGCGCAGTTTCATAATGTTCGTTGCCAACGATCCGAGGCTGTAACATAGTCGAGGTTGAATCTAAAGGATCTACTGCTGGATAAATACCCTTGGAAGCTAATCCTCTGGAAAGTACGGTAGTAGCATCCAAATGTGCAAATGTTGTGGCAGGGGCAGGGTCGGTCAAATCGTCTGCAGGTACATAAACTGCTTGAATCGAAGTTATAGATCCCTTTTTAGTAGAAGCAATTCTTTCTTGCAAAGAACCCATTTCTGTACTAAGAGTAGGTTGATAACCCACTGCGGAGGGCATTCTCCCTAATAAAGCGGATACCTCTGATCCTGCTTGAACAAAACGAAAGATATTATCGATAAATAAAAGCACGTCTTGCTTATTAACATCTCGGAAATATTCCGCCATAGTTAGGGCAGTTAAACCAACTCTCATACGAGCTCCCGGTGGTTCATTCATTTGGCCATAGACTAGAGCTACCTTTGATTCCTCAATATTTTTTTCATTAATTACTCCGGATTCCTTCATTTCCATATAAAGATCATTTCCTTCACGAGTCCGTTCCCCTACTCCACCGAATACGGATACGCCCCCATGAGCTTTAGCAATGTTATTGATTAATTCCATGATCAGTACTGTTTTACCTACTCCAGCCCCCCCAAATAGTCCTATTTTTCCTCCACGTCGATAAGGAGCTAAAAGATCGACGACCTTAATACCTGTTTCAAAGATGGATAATTTCGTATCTAACTCGATAAAGGCAGGCGCAGATCTATGAATAGGGAACGTTGCACTACTATCTACAGGACCCAAATTGTCAACAGGCTCCCCAAGAACGTTGAAAATTCGTCCGAGAGTAGCTCCACCGACCGGAACACTGAGAGGAGCTCCCGTGTCAATCACTTCCATTCCTCTCATCAACCCGTCCGTAGCACTCATAGCTACAGCTCTAACTCGATTATTTCCTAATAATTGTTGTACCTCACAAGTCACATTAATTTGCTTATCGGCAGTGTCTCTACTCTGGACTACCAAAGCGTTATAAATATAAGGTAACTTGCCTGGGGGAAAAGTGACATCCAGCACGGGTCCAATAATTTGATCGATACGACCTGTACTTTTTTCTTCAATTGTGGAAACCCCGGGAGGAGAAGTAGTAGGATTGGTTCTCATAATTATCACATAATTAAAAAAAAGGAATTTGTCGAAATTTTTCTTTTTTTATTGTTGAATAATGCCAAATCAAATCAAAAAAAATCCAAAAGTAAAAAGGAAATGAATTAGTTAATTCAATAAGAGAGAAAAGGGGACCAGGACTTGATTTCGTTGCCCAAGCGAATCCCATTCAATCGTTTACTCATGGAATGAGTCCATTGGAAAGTTCAATCAATCTTTTTTTTCATATACATTTTGCCTTTTGTGGAGGATCTGTGCCTACTCTACTTTCCTATCTAGGACTTCGATATACAAAATATATACTACTGTGAAGCATAGATTGCTGTCAACAAAGAATTTTATTAGTATTTAGTTAGGTATTTGCATTCAAAATAAGAAAAGAGAACTATTAAGAACTTGTAAAATAAGGATTAGGAATTAATTTGGGTTGCGCTATATCTATCAAAGAGTATACAATAATTATGGATTTGGTAAATCAAATCCATGGTTTAATAACGAACCGTGTTAACTTACCATAACAACAACTCAATTCCTATCGAATTCCTATATTGGAATTCCTATAGGATAGAACATACACAGGGTGTACGCATTATATATGAATGAAACATATTCATTAACCTAAGCATGCCCTCAATTTTCTTTAATGAGTTGATATTATATTAATTGAATATCCTTTTTGTTTTACGAGATTTTTGCTAAAGTTTCATTTACGCCTAATTAACATCGAGTAGACCCTGTTATTGTGAGAATTCTTAATTCAAGAGTTATAGGGAGGGACTTATGTCACCACAAACAGAAACTAAAGCAGGTGTTGGATTTCAAGCTGGTGTTAAAGATTATAAATTGACTTACTACACCCCAGAGTATGAAACTAAGGATACTGATATCTTGGCAGCATTCCGAGTAAGTCCTCAGCCTGGGGTTCCGCCCGAAGAAGCAGGGGCTGCAGTAGCTGCCGAATCTTCTACTGGTACATGGACAACTGTTTGGACTGATGGACTTACCAGTCTTGATCGTTACAAAGGACGATGCTATCACATCGAGCCTGTTGCTGGGGAAGACAACCAATGGATCTGTTATGTAGCTTATCCATTAGACCTATTTGAAGAGGGTTCCGTTACTAACATGTTTACTTCCATTGTAGGTAACGTATTTGGTTTCAAAGCCCTACGTGCTCTACGTTTGGAGGATCTACGAATTCCCCCTACTTATTCAAAAACTTTCCAAGGCCCGCCTCATGGTATCCAAGTTGAAAGAGATAAGTTGAACAAGTACGGTCGTCCTTTATTGGGATGTACTATTAAACCAAAATTGGGATTATCCGCAAAAAATTATGGTAGAGCGTGTTATGAGTGTCTACGTGGTGGACTTGATTTTACCAAAGATGATGAAAACGTAAACTCACAACCATTTATGCGCTGGAGAGACCGTTTTGTCTTTTGTGCCGAAGCTATTTATAAATCACAGGCCGAAACCGGTGAAATCAAGGGGCATTACTTGAATGCGACTGCGGGTACATGTGAAGAAATGATTAAGAGAGCTGTATTTGCAAGAGAATTAGGGGTTCCTATTGTAATGCATGACTACTTAACTGGGGGATTCACCGCAAATACTACTTTGGCTCATTATTGCCGCGACAATGGCCTACTTCTTCACATTCACCGTGCAATGCATGCAGTTATTGATAGACAGAAAAATCATGGTATGCATTTCCGTGTATTAGCTAAAGCATTGCGTATGTCTGGGGGAGATCATATCCACTCCGGTACAGTAGTAGGTAAGTTAGAAGGGGAACGCGAAATGACTTTAGGTTTTGTTGATTTATTGCGCGATGATTTTATTGAAAAAGATCGTGCTCGCGGTATCTTTTTCACTCAGGACTGGGTATCCATGCCAGGTGTTATACCGGTAGCTTCAGGTGGTATTCATGTTTGGCATATGCCAGCTCTGACCGAAATCTTTGGGGACGATTCTGTATTACAATTTGGTGGAGGAACTTTAGGACATCCTTGGGGAAATGCACCTGGTGCAGCAGCTAATCGAGTGGCTTTAGAAGCCTGTGTACAAGCTCGTAACGAAGGGCGCGATCTTGCTCGCGAAGGTAATGAAATTATCCGAGCAGCTTGCAAATGGAGTCCTGAACTAGCCGCAGCTTGTGAAGTATGGAAGGCGATCAAATTCGAGTTCGAGCCGGTAGATACTATTGATTAACTAGATAAAACTAAAGATAAAGAAGGTATAAATAAAAAAGAAACGAAATAAAAAGAGAAAAAAATCAGTTATGAAATGCAGTAATTCTTCTTTATTCTTCTAATTGATTGCAATTAAACTCGGCTCAATCTTTTTTAGAAAAAAAAGATTGAGCCGAATAAAAATAGATCATGATATGATCATGAGACTTGACAAATTGAGATTCGTCTATTCTATATATCTAGAATATATATATTAAGGTATAATACAATAAAGAAATACAAATAAAATAATAAAATAATAAAATATAGTATTATCATATGATAATGATAATGGAATCAAATACGCAGTATTTACAGAAAAAAGTCTTCGTTTATTGGGAAAGAATCAATATACTTTTAATGTCGAATCGGGATTCACTAAGACAGAAATAAAGCATTGGGTCGAACTCTTCTTTGGTGTTAAGGTGGTAGCTGTGAATAGCCATCGACTACCTGGAAAAGGTAGAAGAATAGGACCTATTCTGGGCCATACAATGCATTACAGACGTATGATCATTACCCTTCAACCGGGTTATTCTATTCCACTTCTAGATAGAGAAAAAAACTAAAGGAGAATGAATGAAAAAAGACATAGTTTGGAAGTTAGACCTTTTTATAGGACTCTCTTTCAATTTCAAAAAAGAGGACGTTTGAAACTTTTAACAGGCGTAATCGTGAGTCAACAAGTGACTCGAACTGTGTGTAAAAAAAGAAGCATTTTTTTTTTTTCAAAATGCTAGAACTAGATAAGGAAGTTTTCTATAACCTTGAGAAAAAGGATAAAAAGGTAGTTTTTTTTTAGTTTATGACTCCGATCAAGAGCGAGAAATCCTTGATTTGGGATTGGACATAGAACCTGGACCCATCGTAGAGACGTTTAGTTCAAAAGAAAGGATCGTATCCTGATGGTAAGAATTATACTTTCGTGGAAATACAGCGCTATAGACTTCAATGCGGTAGAGTAGACGTTTTGTTTCTAATTTTTCTGGACCAAACCTCCGCTCCGACCCAACGATACAATGAATTTTTTCTGTTCATATTCATAAATAAAAAAGATTCGGAATCGCAATGCTACTATATGCGTCCAGAGGAGTATTTGGAATAATATTCTTCTATAATCCATTATTGCGGGGGGTCTTACTAACAGGGCTTCGCTGCACGGGACAGGTCTTCGTCGAAAAGCTAACTCCACCCGGCATTTTCATACCCTTTCTTTGGGTGGTATATCGCCTTTTAAAGTCTAAGAGGGTAGTAGGGGATCTATAGTAGGTAAGATAATTTGCCCTTTGATTTTGATTGAATATACTATTTTTCCGCCTTTACCACGCATTATTGTATGCGCTTCTAGAGAAGTATGTATGCAGGAAGTAAATTCTAACCGCTTTCTTTTGAATCCAATTTCAAATTAGATTAGAAAGATAGAAAGGCCATGAGGATGGGAAAATCAAAATAAAATCTTTTTAATTAGTTCTCCTTTTTTGGAATTTTCTTATTATCCTTTCATTTTTTTTACAGAATATTTTTCAAACTAAAAATAAAAAATACAATACAATAGTCAATATTCCTTATAATAGATATACTTAATTATATCATAAGAATCTTAAGATATTTTTCGACTAGATAGAAATAGTAAATTTGAATTGAGACACCTATTCCATGACGGATTTAAACTTACCTTCTATTTTCGTGCCTTTAGTAGGCTTAGTATTTCCGGCAATTGCAATGACTTCTTTATTTCTTTATGTGCAAAAAAATAAGATTGTCTAGTATTTTTTAGTGTAAGTAATATAATATGGTAGGGTATGTGGCTTTTTCTACACACACTTTCTACACACAAATGAAAAACGGTTATGGATGCGGATATAGGCTACGAGCATAAATGCATGAATATGCAGAGCCAGGTATAGCGAGTTTTATTTTATTTATTTTAATTGAATCAACGAATATTTTTTGAATAGAAAGTCAATGTATCTAACCTATTATTTCACAGGAGTACTAGTTGCTGAAGGCGATTTCAGAATCAAAAAAAGTAAAGTCAAAATTATTTAGCTTATTCTCTCAATTTCAATCGACCGCTGCTGGATTTAGTATATCTAATATGAATTGGCGATCAGAACACATATGGGTAGAACTTCTAAAAGGTTCTCGAAAAAGGGGTAATTTTTTCTGGGCCTGTATTCTTTTTCTAGGTTCACTAGGATTCTTATCGGTTGGGATTTCCAGTTATCTTGGTAAGAATATTATATCTATACTTCCATCTCAAGAAATTCTTTTTTTTCCGCAGGGGGTCGTGATGTCTTTCTACGGAATCGCAGGCCTATTCATTAGCTCCTACTTGTGGTGTACTATTTTGTGGAATGTAGGTAGTGGTTATGACCGATTCGATAGAAAAGAGGGAATAGTGTGCATTTTTCGTTGGGGATTCCCTGGAATAAAACGTCGCGTCTTCCTTCGATTCCTTATGCGGGATATCCAATCAATTAGAATTCAGGTTAAAGAGGGTCTTTATCCTCGTCGTATTCTTTATATGGAAATCCGGGGCCAGGGGATCATTCCCTTGACTCGTACTGATGATAAATTTTTTACTCCACGAGAAATTGAACAAAAAGCTGCCGAATTGGCCTATTTCTTGCGCGTACCAATTGAAGTATTTTGAGGTATCTTTTTTGAACTGAGTTGAATGAAGAAAAGAAGAATTGGAAGAAGAAAAGTTTTCTCAACACAGGGAGGAAGTCCCTTCTAAATTGGATTTGTTATTGTAAGGGGATTTTTAAGTATTTATCTAAAGGAAGGAACAAACGAGGATAAGAGAAATTTGCTTTTAATTTTTTTTTATCCAAGTTAGATATATCGCATACTATTCTTCCTTTTTCATCCGAAAGGGCTTTTTTTTTATTCTATTTCACTATT
>NW_028259602.1:30000-32527 GCF_056163025.1 Triticum urartu | reverse complement strand
CGGTGCCGTCCATGGATCAAATTATTTCGTGGATTGGATTTCACTTGCCTGTCTACGGTTCCCTTGCGTGTGCTCGGGATAGGTGTTTTGTATAAATGTTTCGCCGTATTATTAAGTATTCTCCTTTAGTTTTTTTCTCTATCTAGAAGTGGAATAGAATAACCCGGTTGAAGGGTAATGATCATACGTCTGTAATGCATTGTATGGCCCAGAATAGGTCCTATTCTTCTACCTTTTCCAGGTAGTCGATGGCTATTCACAGCTACCACCTTAACACCAAAGAAGAGTTCGACCCAATGCTTTATTTCTGTCTTAGTGAATCCCGATTCGACATTAAAAGTATATTGATTCTTTCCCAATAAACGAAGACTTTTTTCTGTAAATACTGCGTATTTGATTCCATCCATAAATCGACTTTCCCTCCTATGCTCTGAGTTCCAGTATCGATAAGAATTCGAGTTCTTATTGTTCTTATGTTATGGTATGAATATACCATACCAATTCGTTATGTATGGATGATGGATGAGATTCCATGGATAGAGAGCCAGTTCCAATAGACTTATGGAATGTTCCCGTTCGTGTGCATCCAGCAGGAATTGAACCCGCAAATTTACCAATTATGAGTTGGGCGCTTTAACCATTCAGCCATGGATGCTTAACAGGGATCATCGTACATCGTAAATAACCAATTTTCATATAGAAAGACATATCATAGAAAAATGAAATCGAAAATATTCCGAGATGGCAAATATTCGGAGATGACTATGAAAACACCTCTCTGGATCCTCGAATTGAAAGAGAGATTGAGAGGGATCAAGAATCCTAATTCTCGCTATTTGGAATGGATCCAATTCTATTGAGTCTGACTCATAGTGATCATTTCTCTTTAGCAAAGAATGACCTTGGTTATCAAAGGATTGAACAACCGGGATCCATTTACTTATGATACCTAGTTGGCATTGATAACAAGGATCTAATGAATTATGAGTTTAATAGATCCTCTTTAGCAGAAAGACGTATATTCCTTGCTCATTATCAGACAATCACTTATTCCCAAACCTCGTGTGGGACTAATCGTTTTCATTTACCATCTCATGGAAAACCCTTTTCGTTCCGCTTAGCCCTATCGGGTATTTTAGTGATAGGTTCTGTAGGAACTGGACGATCCTATTTGGTCAAATACCTAACGAAAAATTACGATTTTCCTTTCATTAAGGTACGAGGGCTTCTTATTCCACAAGAACGAAAGCACCTTTTCATTCTTTCATATACTAGGGGTTTTTACTTGGAAAAGACAATGTTCCATACTAAAGGATTCGGGTCCATAACCACGAGTTCCAGTGCACTAGATCTTGTAGCACTTAGCAACGAAGCCCTATCCATTAGTATTCCACATAAGAAATCCATTCTAGAAAAAAATACAATTAGATTAGCTCTTCATAGACAAACTTGGGGTTTGCGAGCCAAGGTAAGATCGGCTCGGGATCATGGGACCCTTTTCTATCAGATAGGAGGGGCTCTTGTACAAAATAGACTTACTAAGTAATAACCCCATAGAATCTATCTATATAAAGATAAAGAGGCAATCGTGTCAGGAAGCGGGTTTTTCTTTGGCCAAAAGGTACTTCGAACTTGGAACGAGCATGAAGAGATTAACGAGACTTCTTTCTCTTTTGAGTTTTTCTGGCGGACCTGCCGCGCAAGATCTTTGGTCTTCCCCTGGAACCGATGAAAAAAAGTGGATCGCTTCTTATGTACTCGCTCAGAATGATTCTTCTCTATCTATAGTTCATGGCCTATTAGAAGTAGAAGGTGCTCTGGTGCAATCCTTACCGACAGAAAAAGATTGCAGTCAGGTTGATAATAGTCGAGTGACATTACTTCGTCGGTCCGAACTAAGGAATCTGTTAGAAATGTTTTGAAATGGATATTGTTCTCTCTTTGATCAGGGATTGCTATATGAAAAGAAGTGGAGTTTGAAAAAGGGAACGGAATGCTCAAACCGGAACTGCTAGAGGAACGAATTTTCAATAGCATAACTTGGGCTCCTAGAATATGGCGCCCTTGGGACAATCTATTTGATTGCAGGGTTTTGTTCCGAAGCAAAGATATCCGCGGAGGCCGGTTCGTTCGTCCTATTCTGATATTCAGGACCAAGAGGTACTGGATTCTCTTTCGGATAGGCCCTGAAAGGAGAAGAAAGGCTGAAATGCCAACGGACCTCTGTCTATTCTCTAATTCACCCGATCCGATAGTACCCGTTTTTGGAACGTCCAGTGCCAAAGTCACTGAATGGGTAAGTCACCAATCCAATCCCTTTGACAAATCGGATGTCATATTAGATATCATATTCTATATATATAGAAATATCATAGATAGAATAGACATATAGAATTTTTGGTCGGCAAATTCGAAGGAATCATTGAGTGAAAAAGGAGCAAAGAATGACAAAAGACGAGACTCTACTAGTCTTCACTCTTGTGGTTTCCTCTTCCTCGGTTTCTGTTTTCTTATTCGGGATCTTGCT
>NW_028259602.1:0-15000 GCF_056163025.1 Triticum urartu | reverse complement strand
CCGTTCCATGCCTCATTTCATAGGGAAGCCCAAAGTGGCTCTATTTCATTCTATTTCACTTCCTAGCACTTCCTATCATTTAATATCCATCCCTTTGGTCTTATTGACATAAGAGATGTCATTTATAGTCTATCTCTTTCTATATATGGAAAGTCAAGAAATTCTCATCGAAACATCGAGAAATTGTGCATATAGAAAACTCTAAAGAAAGAAAAAAAGGAGACCCATGCCATGATTTTCAAATCTTTTCTATTTAGTAGTCTAAGTTTCTCGATGAGGATAATTAATTCGGTCGTTGTGGTCGGACTCTATTATGGATTTCTGACTACATTCTCCATAGGTCCCTCTTAGATCTTCTTTCTCCAATCTTGGATTAGGGAAGAAGGAGATATTCGCGACTACTGGCGATTTCATTATGGGGCAGCTCATGATCTTCATATCGATCTATTATCCACCTCTGTATCTATTCTTTCTTAGCTAAACAGGTGGAAGATCTATCCAATTTGGTTATATTATATCATGGACTCGAAAAACGGATCTGAATTTGACTGAAATGCACGATCTTCACAGGTATCACTTTTCACGATACCTAAAAGGTGGAATAGCGATTTTCGAACCATTTCCTATAAGAGAATGGTTTCCATTACTTTGAGAAATGGATTCTTATATCAAACTATAGCTATTGCATTAAAGAAGAAAAGAAACTAATAGAAGTCGAAGACGCGGAATGATAGTGAATAGAGAGAAAGATTCTTCTGATTTTCTTGTTTCTATCTACTAGACGCCGTAGAGAATTGAGAATTTTCATGTCTTTCAATTCTCGTACTCGTAATTGGAAAGTTATGGAAGGAGACCCATCATTTTGCAATGAAAACAACATATAAAACTCTGGACAATTTCGAAATCAGGCCAAGCGTCTTAATACATATGCAAAAAAATTCATTATTGGCCCACCATTGATTAGAAGATTTAGCTTGTATGAATCGCTATTGGTTTGATACGAATAATGACAATCGTTTCAGTATGTTAAGGATACAGATGTATCCACAATTCATTTAGAGTTACTTAATAGTCTATTTCTTATACCATATCTCTATCCCGTGAAATTCTCGAGCCAAAAGATGGATGCATATGCTGTGTTTCATTTTGCTAAATGATATCAATTAAATGGTGTATCAATTCCATAAATTGCATATAGCAATAAATAAATCAGCAAAATTCTTTCTAATATTTTAGATAGAAGAAACATTTCTTCTATCTAAAATATTAGAAAGAATGTACCCTTCTATCCAAATCCAATTTGCATCGATAAAATAAATCCAAATTCCAGTAGTAGATGAATAATTGCAAATTTGTGTGTGTACGAGATTAGAATAACTTCAAAATAACTGACATAATTTTGTATTTTTCCTGATCAGAAAAATACATGAAAAAGAAAGGAGGTAGAAAAATTTTTGGATTTATGGTTAAAGAAGAAAAAGAAGAAAACAGGGGTTCTGTTGAATTTCAAGTATTCAGTTTCACCAATAAGATACGGAGACTTGCTTCACATTTGGAATTACACAAAAAAGATTTTTCATCGGAAAGAGGTCTACGAAGACTTTTGGGAAAACGTCGACGTTTGCTGGCTTATTTGGCAAAGAAAAATAGAGTACGTTATAAGAAATTAATCGGTCAGTTGAATATTCGGGAGCAGTAATTTAATCGTTCAAATTTTTTTCTTGTTTTATTATTTTTTTAGTAGTCTTATAGTAGTCTTAGATTTTTCATTTTGATGAGCCTCGCTTTGAGGAATTCATGGAATAATCCATTTTCATGGAATAATGAATTAAGGAAGAAAGGATATGAGTCTACCGCTTACAAGAAAAGATCTCATGATAGTCAATATGGGCCCTCAACACCCATCAATGCATGGTGTTCTTCGACTGATCGTTACTCTCGATGGTGAGGATGTTATTGATTGTGAACCCATATTAGGGTATTTACACAGAGGAATGGAAAAAATCGCGGAAAACCGAACTATTATACAATACTTACCTTATGTAACAAGGTGGGATTATTTAGCTACTATGTTTACAGAAGCAATAACAGTAAATGCACCAGAATTCTTGGAGAATATTCAAATACCACAAAGAGCCAGCTATATTAGGGTAATTATGTTAGAATTAAGCCGGATAGCTTCTCACTTGCTATGGCTTGGACCTTTTATGGCGGATCTCGGCGCACAGACTCCTTTTTTCTATATTTTTAGAGAGAGAGAATTAATATATGATCTATTTGAAGCTGCTACAGGTATGCGAATGATGCACAATTACTTTCGCATCGGAGGAGTAGCCGCCGATCTACCTTATGGATGGATCGATAAATGTTTAGATTTCTGTGATTATTTTTTACGCGGAGTTGTTGAATATCAACAACTTATTACACAGAATCCAATTTTTTTAGAGCGAGTTGAAGGAGTAGGTTTTATTAGCGGAGAAGAAGCAGTAAATTGGGGCTTATCGGGACCGATGTTACGAGCTTCTGGAATACAATGGGATCTTCGTAAAGTAGATCCTTATGAGTCTTACAACCAATTTGATTGGAAAGTCCAATGGCAAAAAGAAGGGGATTCGTTAGCTCGCTATTTAGTACGAATTGGTGAAATGAGGGAATCCATCAAAATAATTCAACAAGCTGTAGAAAAAATTCCTGGAGGACCTTATGAAAATTTAGAAGTCCGACGCTTTAAGAAAGAAAATAATTCTGAATGGAATGATTTTGAGTATAAATTTCTTGGTAAAAAACCTTCGCCCAATTTTGAATTGTCAAGACAAGAGCTTTATGTAAGAGTAGAAGCCCCAAAAGGTGAATTAGGGATTTATCTAGTAGGAGATGATAGCCTTTTCCCCTGGAGATGGAAAATCCGTCCACCCGGGTTTATTAATTTGCAAATTCTTCCTCAGCTAGTTAAAAAAATGAAATTGGCTGATATCATGACGATATTAGGTAGTATAGATATCATTATGGGGGAAGTTGATCGTTGAAATGATAATAGATAGGGTAGAGGTAGAAACTATCAATTCTTTTTCGAAATTGGAATTATTAAAAGAAGTCTATGGACTGATATCGATTCTACCCATTTTGACCCTCCTTTTGGGAATAACAATAGAGGTACTCGTAATTGTGTGGTTAGAAAGAGAAATATCTGCGTCGATACAACAACGTATTGGTCCTGAATATGCTGGCCCCCTGGGCCTGCTTCAAGCTATAGCAGATGGGACTAAGCTACTTTTTAAAGAAGATATTCTGCCATCCCGAGGAGATATTTCTTTATTTAGCATTGGACCCTCTATAGCAGTCATATCAGTTTTATTAAGTTTTTTAGTTATCCCTTTGGGATATCATTTTGTTTTAGCCGATCTTAGTATTGGTGTTTTTTTATGGATTGCCATTTCAAGTATAGCTCCTATTGGTCTTCTTATGGCAGGATATAGCTCAAATAATAAATATTCTTTTTCAGGCGGTCTACGAGCTGCTGCTCAATCCATTAGTTATGAAATACCATTAACTTTTTGTGTGCTAGCAATATCTCTACGTGTGATTCGTTAAAATAGATCTTTTTCCTATAAAATCCATTAACTATTTATATTCCTTTTCTTATTTAGTATTTGGGTTGGTAAGTTAAACTAGATAGCTATATGAGTGAAACAAAACAGCTTATAAATTTGTAGTAAAAAGAAAAAATCTCATTTCCTACGTACAAGAAAAAAGTGGAAGTAAACATAAGCAGTGTAAACTCTTTATCCCAAGGTTGATATTTTTTAATTAGTCATCATATCTTGAAGCGGCCAAGAATAAAGGATTCACGATATGGAATTCCATTACTAGAATACTCCTAGTTATTACTATAACTTAATAATCCATAAGAAGAATCCACCAAAAGTTAGTGAAGGGTTAGGAACACTAAAGTACATAAAGGATTAGTAATGGAAAATCTAAAACATTAGAGATTTTTGCCCATAAAAGGAATCATAATAAGGACTTGCAATTTGTAGAAATTATCAAGTAGTACTTTCTTCGGATTCCGATCCAGAGTATGTTCCCATTCACTTGTTAAGGAAATGGCTATCAAGAACGAATTAACCCTTTATCCATTTTTTCTTTTTAAATACCCCCTCCCTGGGGAAAGAAGAATAGTAAAAAAGATATGGAGTGCACTAGAAAAAATTTTCATTATTTCCTTCCTCTATCCATATTCATGCAGAATTGCTCATGAACTAATACCCAACTCTTTCCATTTATTAATTGAATTCCTATAACAAGTAACAAGTGTTTTATTCCAAGATTAAGTTATTACTGAACAAAGAAAAATTTTCATTATATTATAAAGGATGAGATCAATTCGGAAGCGCTTTTTCTTATTCTAGCAGACGGAATTCCTTTGGTCTAATTTAGGACTTTCAAATCTATTTTATTTTATCTAATTCTATCTACGCCCCCGGGGCTAGGAACAAAACAGTCCTTTCCTTTTTCTGATCATAGAGAAGCCGTATGAAGCTAAGGTTTCATGTACGGTTTTGAAATAGCGGTGGGAACTGTGATGTTATCACCGACTATGATTATCTAACAGTTCAAGTACAGTTGATATAGTTGAAGCACAGTCAAAATACGGTTTTTTTGGATGGAATATTTGGCGTCAGCCTATAGGTTTTCTGGTTTTTTTAATTTCTTCTTTGGCAGAATGTGAAAGATTACCCTTTGATTTACCAGAAGCGGAGGAAGAATTAGTAGCAGGTTACCAAACTGAATATTCCGGTATCAAATATGGTTTATTTTATCTTGTTTCTTACCTAAATTTATTAGTTTCTTCTTTATTTGTAACAGTTCTCTACTTGGGCGGGTGGAATTTATCTATTCCCTATATATCCTTTTTTGATTTTTTCCAAATGAATAAAGCAGTTGGAATTTTGGAAATGACAATGGGTATATTTATTACATTAACTAAAGCTTATTTATTTCTCTTCATTTCTATCACAATAAGATGGACTTTACCGAGGATGAGAATGGATCAGTTATTAAATCTTGGATGGAAATTTCTTTTACCTATTTCCCTGGGCAATCTCTTATTAACAACCTCTTCTCAACTTGTTTCACTATAAATAAGATAATACAATAATAGTAAGAATATTTTCAACACAAAAGCTCTCTCAAACAAGAGAAAGAAACATATCTTTTTCATAGATATTTAGAATGAATATGTTCCCTATGGTAACTGGGTTCATGAGTTATGGTCAACAAACAATACGTGCTACAAGGTACATAGGTCAAAGTTTCATAACTACCTTATCCCACACAAATCGTTTACCTATAACGATTCACTACCCTTATGAAAAATCAATTACACCAGAGCGTTTCCGAGGGCGAATCCACTTTGAATTTGATAAATGTATTGCTTGTGAAGTATGTGTTCGCGTATGTCCGATAGATTTACCCGTTGTGGATTGGAGATTTGAAAAGGATATTAAAAGAAAACAATTGCTTAATTATAGTATTGATTTCGGAGTTTGTATATTTTGTGGCAATTGTGTTGAGTACTGTCCAACAAGCTGTTTATCAATGACTGAAGAATATGAACTTTCTACCTATGATCGTCATGAATTGAATTACAATCAAATTGCTTTAAGTCGGTTACCAATCTCCATAATGGGAGATTACACAATTCAAACAATTAGGAATTCGTCTGAAAGTAAAATAAACAAAGAAAAATCTTCGAATTCAAGAACGATTACTGATTACTAAACTTTGATTTTGTCTTTCTGTTATAAAAATCTAATAATTCTTTATTAAACTTTAAAATTAAACTATAAAGAAAAACGAAAAACTACTGCTTATTGGAAATTATTTCTTATTTTAAATCAGACTAGATTTTCGTGATATAATATAATTTATAACTATAAGTTTATACACAAAAAAATACCCTAATCCTTTTTTCCTTCCTTGAATCCTTTAGTTTTAGTCAGTTCATGAAAAATTTTATACTATTAATTTCTTTTTATCCATAATGGATTTACCTGGACCAATACATGAGATTCTTATGCTATTTGGGGGATTTGTTCTTCTACTAGGGGGTCTAGGAGTAGTATTACTTACCAACCCCATTTATTCTGCCTTTTCGCTGGGATTAGTTCTTGTTTGTATATCCTTATTCTATTTTTTATTAAATTCCTACTTTGTAGCTGTCGCACAACTTCTTATTTATGTGGGAGCCATAAATGTCTTGATCATATTCGCTGTAATGTTCGTAAATGGCTCAGAATGGTCTAAAGATAAGAATTATTGGACTATTGGAGATGGGTTCACTTCACTCGTTTGTATAACTATTGTTTTTTCACTAATGACTACTATCCCAGATACGTCGTGGTATGGAATTCTTTGGACTACAAGATCAAACCAAATAGTAGAACAGGGTCTCATAAATAATGTTCAACAAATTGGAATTCATTTAGCAACCGATTTTTATCTTCCGTTTGAACTCATTTCCATAATTCTTCTAGTTTCTTTAATAGGTGCAATTACTATGGCTCGGCAATAAGAAAACTTAGAAAAAGTACAAATTATAAGAATTGCAAATCTAAAATAAATAACTAAAGAATCACAATTTTGATTTAGTAAAATCCATCTACTGCCAACAAATACCTCCTTTTTTTTTTTTTTTTTTTTCTTTTGTTGTGTAATTGTTCTATTGTAATTAATTGAATCGGTTCAATTCTTGCCCTCATATTGAAATGAATCGAGATTGATAAGGAGTTAGTTAATGATGTTTGAGCATGTACTTTTTTTGAGTGTCTATTTATTTTCGATTGGTATCTATGGATTGATCACAAGCCGAAACATGGTTAGAGCTCTAATATGTCTTGAACTTATACTGAATTCAATTAATCTAAATCTCGTAACATTTTCTGATCTATTTGATAGTCGCCAATTAAAAGGAGATATTTTCGCAATTTTTGTTATAGCCCTTGCAGCTGCTGAAGCCGCTATTGGACTATCCATTCTTTCTTCCATCCATCGTAATAGGAAATCCACTCGTATCAATCAATCTAATTTATTGAATAATTAGACTTTTGAATAATTAGACATAGAATCCTCTAAACAAAGGCGCACATATTAAAATAAATAGAAATCAATACTATTTTCTTAGTATTATTTGAGAATATCCATTTTTTTTAGTAGATTATTGCATAGTATTCTTTTTCACTTAAATGAATTTTTGTATTTGTAATTCATTGATATTGCAATTTGAATATTGCAATAATTTATATTGAAAAGACGATAGCCAATTTATTGGCTAATTCGAATTCGTCTGTACAATTCGTAAAATTCTTTCTTATTTCTTATTTATTGTTGAAATCCAAAATTAAAGTCTCTTGGCTCTCTTCACGCTTTCTCACAAACAGATTAAAAAATAGATTTTTTTTTTTGAAGTTTGGATAAACCATTGCTTCGTCTGGTGTCTACAATACATATGACTCATTATAGTACTAATTTCATTTTTACCAGATCGAAAAATTTTATGTTGAAAAGAAAAATTTATAGATCCAATGTCACATTCCGTAAAAATTTACGATACATGTATAGGATGCACTCAATGTGTACGAGCTTGTCCAACAGATGTATTAGAAATGATACCCTGGGATGGATGTAAAGCCAAGCAAATTGCTTCCGCGCCGAGAACCGAAGATTGTGTGGGTTGTAAGAGATGTGAATCTGCCTGCCCGACAGATTTTTTAAGTGTCCGCGTTTATTTAGGGCCTGAAACAACACGTAGCATGGCTCTATCTTATTGATACGTTACAAAAAACTTCACTCGAATCGTCTGATTCCTCTTTACCGAAGAAGCCTGTGCTCGAAATAATCGAGCACGGGCTTTTCTGGTCAAAACGTATCTTGTCTTTATCACTTTATCATGAGTTATTTTCCTTGGTTAACAATACTTGTTGTTTTGCCGATATTTGCAGGTTCATTAATTTTCTTTTTACCTCATAAGGGAAACAAAGTCGTTAGGTGGTATACTATATCTATTTGTTTATTAGAATTCCTTCTAATGACTTATGCGTTCTGTTATCATTTCCAACTGGAGGATCCCTTAATCCAATTAAAGGAGGATTATAAATGGATAGATGTCTTCGATTTCCACTGGAGATTGGGAATCGATGGACTTTCATTAGGATCTATTTTATTGACAGGATTTATCACTACTTTAGCTACTTTAGCAGCTTGGCCAATTACACGGAATTCGCGATTATTCTATTTCCTGATGCTCGCAATGTATAGTGGTCAAATAGGATTATTTTCTTCGCGAGACCTTTTACTTTTTTTTATCATGTGGGAGTTAGAATTAATTCCTGTTTACTTACTTTTATCCATGTGGGGGGGGAAGAGGCGTCTATATTCAGCTACAAAGTTTATTTTGTATACTGCAGGCGGTTCCATTTTTTTCTTAATCGGAGTTCTGGGTATGGGCTTATATGGTTCCAACGAACCAGGATTAGATTTGGAAAGATTAATTAATCAATCATACCCTGCAACCTTGGAAATACTTTTATATTTTGGCTTCCTTATTGCTTATGCTGTCAAATTGCCGATTATACCCCTACATACGTGGTTACCAGATACCCATGGGGAAGCACATTATAGTACATGTATGCTTTTAGCGGGAATATTATTAAAGATGGGAGCATATGGATTGATTCGGATCAACATGGAATTGTTACCTCATGCTCATTATCTATTTTCGCCCTGGTTAGTAATAATAGGAGCGATCCAAATAATCTATGCAGCTTCAACTTCTCTTGGTCAACGAAATTTCAAAAAAAGAATAGCTTATTCCTCTGTATCTCACATGGGTTTCATAATTATAGGAATTGGTTCCATAACCAACATTGGACTCAATGGAGCTATTTTACAAATATTATCCCATGGATTTATTGGTGCTACACTTTTTTTCTTGGCAGGAACCGCTTCTGATAGAATGCGTCTTGTTTATCTCGAAGAACTGGGGGGAATATCTATCCCAATGCCTAAAATTTTTACCATGTTTAGTAGCTTTTCAATGGCTTCTCTTGCCTTACCAGGAATGAGTGGTTTTGTCGCAGAATTAGTAGTATTTTTTGGACTAATTACTAGTCCAAAATTTCTGTTAATGCCAAAAACACTAATTACTTTTGTAATGGCAATTGGAATGATATTAACTCCTATTTATTTATTATCTATGTTACGCCAGATGTTCTATGGATACAAGCTATTTAATGTTCCAAACGCAAATTTTGTGGATTCTGGACCACGAGAACTCTTTATTTTAATCTGTATCTTTTTACCAGTAATAGGAATTGGTATTTATCCAGATTTTGTTCTCTCCCTATCCGTTGACAGGGTAGAGGCTCTCTTATCCAATTATTATCCTAAATAGGTTTGCTTTTTTTTTACTCGTCTGCTCTATTAATGCAGAAATAAGTAAAAAAGTATATAATGCAGAAATAAGTAAAAAAGTATAATTAGATCTATCTCGAATTTTTGAGAACCCTTTGATAAGGCGTTCAAGGGGTTCTCAAATAAAACATAAAAGTAAAAACCTTCATTTCATGAAGGTTTTATTTTATGTAATCATTTAGGTGTTAATGTAAACGAACCATAACTATGTAAGCCTATTCCTAATAGATTTATACCAAAATAACAAATCCAAATTATAAGAAATCCTATCAAAGCTATAAGTGCAGAATTCGTACCCTTCCAATTTGGATTTGTTCTACTATGTAAATAAATTGCGAATATGGTCCAAGTAATAAATGCCCAAGTTTCCTTAGGATCCCAATTCCAATAGGATCCCCAGGCCTCATTAGCCCATACTGCTCCACAAAGAATACCTACGGTTAAAAGGGTAAATCCTAGGCTAATGACACGATAACTCCAAGAATCCAAACGCTCCGTTAATTGATATTTGTAATAATTTGGAAATGAAGGGACAGAGGTTCTTTTTAAAGCACTTCTTTTTGCATAAAAATATTTAATATCACTAAAGAAAAATGTTTTATTTAAAACATTTTTTTTCTTTTTAGAAAAGAAATGGAAATTATTTCGAAATCTAATGATTAGAATAGCGGCAGATAATAAGGATCCGCACAAAAGAGTTGCATAGCTTAATAACATCATACTGACATGCATCATTAACCACTGAGATTGTAGAGCAGGTACTAGTATCGTGGATTGATGCATTTCAGTTAAAAGACCCGATGTGGCAAAGCCTTGCGTTAAAATAGTACTTGGCGTAGTTATTGTGCTTAAATCATTTTTAGAGTTCTGTATTTTAGGAATGGTATGAAGAATATACAGGGCCCATGAAAGGAAGATCAATGACTCATATAAATTACTTAATGGAAAATGTCCCGAGGAAGCCCAACGAGAAACTAAGAATCCTGTTATAGAGAAAAAAGTAACTATCATTCCTTTTTCTGACGAATCGCGTAATCCTCCAAGTTCACGAACTAATAAGGTTATAAAATGAATCGTAATCACAATTGAAATCGTTGAGAAAGAGATATGAGTTAGTATATGTTCTAAAGTTGCAAATAGCATAAGGGGAAGGTCCCATTACAAAATTGTAAATTTCGAATTGATTTCTAATCTATTGTATTCTTTTTCAAGAATGCCGCCACTCGGATTCGAACCGAGATGCTTGAGCACTGCTTCCTAAGAGCAGCGTGTCTACCAATTTCACCATGGCGGCTAACTTCAAATAATAGGTAACTTAAAAGAATAATAGCTATTATCTTGGGAATCGTCGATATTGGGAAAGTCCATAAAATTTAGGAACATTAGAGTTTTCATTAAAATAGACTTCGTTTGGTAGTATCGTTTCCATTTTTTTTTTTTACAATAAACTCTTGCTTTGCCCAATAGAAACACAAACACTGCTTGAAAGAGTTGGAACTTCTTTTTTCTAACTTGCAATTATAGAACTAATTTTTTCTAATTAATTTCCCCTTTACATTTTGAAAATTCTTTCAATACAATGAAAAAAATCCAAAAGGGTTTCTATTTAATGATGAAATTAAAATAAAATGGATAAATAGAAAAGGCTTTTTGGATTTTTTAAAAATTTCTAGAATGAAAGTCTTTATGCTCTTATTAATAAGATTTACTAACCTTATGATTTTGGAGAAGATAGGTGGAAGTTGTAAGTCCTATTGTAAGAATACTCCACTTTTCATAATTTTCCTAATAGAATATGAGGATTCTATTAGGAAAATTATGAAAAGTTCATTGATAGGAAAAGAATACTTAGCACACAGTATACCAAACAAAACTTTTTTTTTTCTTGTATATATAAGATAAGAGGGGTTTTTTGTTCTAAGAATATTGTACCGAGTAATTCGACACATAAAAGTACATTCAAAGAAGAATCCAAATTATTAAATAATTGGAATTCTTTTTTGATAAGTCAATTCATATTATTCCAAAATCTTATTATTTGTTTGTTGCCCAGAAAAACCCTTTGGTTTTGGATGCTCATTACCGCTCGAAAATGATCTTGATTTTACTAAAGAATAAGATTGTACTATGGAAAAATAAGTCTTTTTCTTCCAAATATTTTTACGAATACGCTTTTTTGACATTGAAGTACGTTTTTTTGGAACTGCCATTCAAAAAGGAAATTACTTTTTTCTAGTTGTATGTGAAAGACATCTATTGCTGCAAATCAATCCTTCTTTCTTCTTTTTATTAGTATTTATACTTAGATACTGAAAGATACTTAAATTTTGAATTATTTTTTACTTCATTTTGTCTAATGCGGATAAGACAACAAGAATTTTTTAACATTTTTTCTTTATATATTTTATACTTTTTTTTTAATAATATAGAATATATAGAAGGGTTTCTCATTTAAATCTATTTATATCTATTTATATATCAAGTATACTCCATATATAGATATATGGTATGGAAGCCTATCCCCCATATAAGATAAGACGGGGGGATAAAAAGAAGGGAAAATGAAAATAGTTAATTAAGTTCAGAATGGTATTCCATAAAGGAAAGGAATTCCAATCAAAACAAAAAATACTGAGTCTCTTAAACAAGACATTCTAAAACTTAGGTAATTTATAGTCATTAGAATTTTAGTTCTATATGAAGTAAGGACTATTCGATAATTTCTTATAAACATAGGTTTTCATTGGAATTCACTCAATCAGTTAATTATGGAACAAGAGAGCTGTTTCATCTTTGTTTTAAAGAAATATAAAAATGAATTATGAATAGAAAGTAAAATGATTCCACTTTTTTTTTTTTATTTTTATAAATATCTTTATTTAGTTAATAAAATAACTTCGTTACCTAGTTATTTTATTAACTTTTTTAATTTAACCAACTAAACCCATTCTTAATTTTTAATTATTTCAATGAGATAAATTTTGGAAAAATTAAGAATTTCAGTATTTTTTCTTATTCTTTTTATTTATTCTTTCAGAAAGAGATAAGAATTGGTTTGGTGAATCGGAAACAATTTTATAGAAAAATTGAAGTAAAAATTGAAGTAAAAATTGCAATTTCTTTTCTTATGGAACATACATATCAATATGCATGGGTAATCCCTCTTCTCCCACTTCCAGTTATTATGTCAATGGGATTTGGCCTTATTCTTATTCCGACAGCAACAAAAAATCTTCGTCGCATATGGGCTTTTCCTAGTGTTTTACTCTTAAGTATAGCTATGGTATTCTCAGTTCAACTGTCTATTCAACAAATAAATGGAAGTTCGATCTATCAATATCTATGGTCTTGGACCGTCAATAATGATTTTTCTTTAGAATTTGGATACTTGATTGACCCACTTACTTCTATTATGTTAATACTAATTACTACTGTAGGAATCCTGGTTCTTATTTATAGTGATGGTTATATGTCTCACGATGAAGGATATTTGAGATTTTTTGTTTATATAAGTTTTTTCAATACTTCCATGTTGGGATTGGTTACTAGCTCCAATTTGATACAAATTTATTTTTTTGGGAACTCGTGGGAATGTGTTCTTATTTATTGATAGGCTTTTGGTTTACACGACCAATCGCAGCGAGTGCTTGTCAAAAAGCTTTTGTAACTAATCGTGTAGGGGATTTTGGTCTATTATTAGGAATTTTAGGTTTTTTTTGGATAACAGGTAGTTTAGAGTTTAGGGATTTGTTCAAAATAGCTAATAACTGGATTCCTAATAATGGAATTAACTCTTTACTTACTACTTTGTGTGCTTTTTTATTATTCCTTGGTGCAGTTGCGAAATCCGCACAATTCCCTCTTCACGTATGGTTACCCGATGCTATGGAAGGGCCCACTCCTATTTCGGCTCTTATACACGCAGCAACTATGGTTGCTGCGGGAATTTTTCTTCTAGCTCGACTTCTTCCTCTTTTCATATCTTTACCTTTGATAATGAGTTTTATTTCTTTAGTAGGTACAATAACACTATTCTTAGGAGCTACTTTAGCTCTTGCTCAGAGAGATATTAAAAGAAGCTTAGCCTATTCTACAATGTCTCAATTGGGTTATATGATGTTAGCTCTAGGTATAGGTTCTTATCAAGCTGCTTTATTCCATTTGATCACTCATGCTTATTCAAAAGCTTTATTGTTCTTGGGATCCGGATCCGTTATTCATTCAATGGAACCTCTTGTTGGATATTCACCAGATAAAAGTCAAAATATGGTTCTTATGGGCGGTTTAAGAAAATACATTCCAATCACAAGAACTACTTTTTTATGGGGTACACTTTCTCTTTGTGGTATTCCACCTCTTGCTTGCTTCTGGTCCAAAGATGAAATCCTTAGTAATAGTTGGTTGTATTCGCCCTTTTTTGGAATAATAGCCTCCTTTACTGCAGGATTAACTGCCTTTTATATGTTTCGGATATATTTACTTACATTTGATGGGTATTTGCGTGTTCATTTTCAAAATTACAGTAGCACTAAAGAGAGTTCCTTGTATTCAATATCCTTATGGGGAAAAAGGATACCCAAAGGAGTGAATAGGGATTTCGTTTTATCAACAACGAAGAGTGGAGTTTCTTTTTTTTCACAAAATATACCAAAAATTCAAGGTAATACAAGAAATAGGATAGGATCCTTTACTACGTCTTTTGGGGCTAAAAAAACTTTTGCCTATCCGCATGAAACGGGAAATACTATGTTATTTCCTCTTCTTATATTACTACTTTTCACTTTGTTCATTGGATTCATAGGAATCTCTTTTGATAATGGAGGAATTGGTAATGGAATAGCAGAGTTAACCATATTATCAAAGTGGTTAACTCCCTCAATAAACTTTACCCAGGAAAGTTCTAATTCTTTTGTAAATTCATATGAATTTATTACTAATGCAATTTCTTCTGTAAGTCTAGCTATCTTTGGTTTATTCATAGCATATATCTTCTATGGATCCGCTTATTCTTTTTTTCAGAATTTGGATTTAATAAACTCTTTTTACAAAGGAAATCCTAAAAAAGAATTTTTAGATCAAGTAAAAAAAAATATATACAGTTGGTCATATAATCGTGGTTATATAGATATTTTCTATACTAGGGTCTTTACCCTCGGTATAAGAGGGTTAACCGAACTCACGGAGTTTTTTGATAAGGGTGTTATTGATGGAATTACCAATGGAGTGGGTCTTGCTAGTTTTTGTATAGGAGAGGAAATTAAATATGTAGGGGGAGGTCGAATCTCGTCTTATTTATTCTTTTTTTTATGTTATGTATCTGTGTTTTTATTCTTTTTTCTTTCTTAAGTTAAGGAATTTACAACAAGTCTCTTGCAAAAATAACTATCCTATCCCCTTTCTACAATCTCTCTATATCCTTGTTACATAAGGTAAGTATTGTATAATAGTTCGGTTTTCCGCGATTTTTTCCATTCCTCTGTGTAAATACCCTAATATGGGTTCACAATCAATAACATCCTCACCATCGAG
>NW_028259601.1:12500-32528 GCF_056163025.1 Triticum urartu | reverse complement strand
TGGACTCTAGGGATACTACTAATTGATTAAGTAATCAAATTGTTGTATCAATTCTTTTCTTTAATGGATCATTTTGCATTAATCATTTTGTCAAACGTTATTCTTTAATCTTTTTCTTTAGTTTTGTTTCACTCCTGTAAGAAACTCTTGTATTGTAAGTTGTAATGTAAGAAAGAGCCATTATACCAATTCAGAATTTCTACTAGAAATGACGAATGGTTAAAAAAAGTTCTATACATAAGAAAATTAGACTTTCTTCCACGGAACTATTCACGGCATATCACACATTTTCCATTTCCTTTTACTTTTTACTATAGTCTATTCTTCATATTATTTTTCTTTCCTTCCATGGATTCTTTGGTCAAGAATTGTCTTAGATTTTTTTATTTTGACCTGATTGAAATTAAGTGGATGCAATGAAAAAAGAAATTGAATTAGACTACTTAACTATTTCAATCTACTAATCTATTCTATGTAGATTCAAAGATAATATAATAGAAAGAATCTAAAGTGTCGTAGAAAAAACTATATGTAGTTCTTTCTACCACACTTTAAGATTCCAACCAGATCCTTTCATTTAAGACTTGGATTTTTTTTTATTTAATCCCTTTTAATTTCTTCAATGATTAATTGGAATTCCAATTAATTATTTTGGCTGACTGTTTTTACATAAATAATAAGTAAAAAAGAAGTAGGAACTAGAATGAACAGTGCAGTAGCAATAAATGCGAGAATATTGACTTCCATAACCTCTTTATTTTTTATTTTCACAATAACTCGGGATGTAATCCCATGGAGAGGAAAAAGGGGTATCTTGTAAATTCAAGGGTAGGGCTTGCATTCTGATAATACTGAATCAATTCAATATTATGAATATCGGATCTATCAAATCAATTCATGGATGAGAGTTATATTTCACGGATGAGAGTTATATAGTATAACATAGGAAGATCCTCTATCCACACTAAGACCAAAATGGGTTTTTTGATTGGATTAGGAATTCCCTCTTTTTTAATCCTTTTCTACTTTTTCTTTTCTATATCTCTAACCCACGAGCTTTCTTAATCTTATACTTTCTTAATCTTATACAATTTCCCTTCCTTTTTCTTATAGTTATACATACAATTATGTATGTATTATATGACCAACTTTCACTTTCTATGGGTCACATAGACATCCAAATAAGCAGTAGAAGTGAGATGGGGAAAAGAGGTCTGAAATAAAAAGGGAATACGATTTATGTATGGATTCCGGTAAAATACCGGTACTCTATTCCATAAGAGTGGAATAGGAAATTAAGATGAGGATGGTATCATCATAAAGAAAGATAGAGTAATATAATATCCTAAATTCTACTAATCCACATATCGTATGTGTGTCTTTCTTTATCGATTGGGAGTAGTGAAAAAAAAATTCCTATATGCCCTCCCTCCCTCTTTAATGAGAGATGCAAAATAAAAAAGTGAAGTAAGGGTGCCCTGTGGGTATTTGATCTTGCTCCCTGCCCCTTTTTTTCATGGAAAAAGGAAATATCAATTTCTCCATTCATTGAACCCTAGTTCGGGACTGACGGGGCTCGAACCCGCAGCTTCCGCCTTGACAGGGCGGTGCTCTGACCAATTGAACTACAATCCCCGCGGGGTGTATGGCATACCCATTCTTAAATAGAACCATAAGAAGATTCGATTCGTCTTTCGTACTCTAAGAAATAGACGAATCATATACTACATACCCACATATTATATTATACGTGGGTATAGTGAGAGTGACATAACTAGTATGTCGTGATTTTTTATCACTAAAAATGGATAATAATCCAGCCTTCAATAAGAAAAACTCTTTTGTTTGTAAGAAAGGAATGAGAGAGATATGGATTAGAAAAAAAAATTTCCCTTTTTTCTTTATCTTTTATTTCTATAGATCAGACATTTTATTTTATGGAAGAAAAACAAAAGGATTTAGTTCATACTCACGAAGCCCTAGATTTTTGGTTTGGGCCGAGCTGGATTTGAACCAGCGTAGACATTGTCAACGAATTTACAGTCCGTCCCCATTAACCACTCGGGCATCGACCCAGGAAGAATTTATTCTAGGGTTTTTGCTAATCTATGATTAACCTCCTTTCATAATACTCCCTACCCCCAGGGGAAGTCGAATCCCCGCTGCCTCCTTGAAAGAGAGATGTCCTGAACCACTAGACGATAGGGGCATCACTAGACGATAGGGCCATATACAACCGCTCGTGATTATACTATAATCATAGTATGAGCAGTTTTTTGGAATTGTCAATATACTCGAAAAGTATAAATAGATCCAAAGCAAAGAGTTTTTCCAACTTTTCTGTTATGTTTTCATCTAGGATTTTTTTTAGTTGATCGTTATAGATTAATTCTCCGTGCTTCATTTAGTGTTCATACCAAAAATGCATCCATCCCGCACTAAGTCATAAAATTCTCTAAAAATATAGAGAAAGTTTCAAAAACAAAGAAAAAAAGTGAATCAATTTAGTAGAAAAGTACTCTATCAGATTCGAACCAACGACTTACGTCTTAGCACGAGATTACTCTACCACTAATTTAAAAAGCCCTTTATCGGATTTGAACCGATGACTTATGCCTTACCATGGCATTACTCTACCACTGAGTTAAAAGGGCTTTTTATTTAATTCAAAAATTAGCCACTTGGATTTCCCATTATGGGTCTACTGCATAATGTACATATTATATATATAATATATAGAGATAGAGAGAGAGACATTATGTAGAGATTGTATATGTATATATCGATATCTTGAGAGCTCAAAATAAAATTAATAAAAAAAAACATACCCTACATAACATATCCAACTCTTCTTGGTTCAGGGTTTTCCGTTTCCGAAGACTAGTAAAATAGGCGGATTCTGGAACCCCAAGGATTCAACGGTATATGGATATGGAAAATATAAGATTTCCGATCCTAGCGGGAAAAGGCGGGGAACAGATACCCAATAGGATATAGGATCCTTGGGAGGAACTTTTGGTAATGGCCTTGATCCTCTATGCTATTTTTTATGTGTTCTTAGTTCTATTGAACTTTTTGCATTCTTTTAAACAAGAATCTAATAAACTAGAATTGAGTCAGTGGAAAAAAGGAGAGAGAGGAAAGTGTTAAATGGAGAGAGTCGACTAATCAGAGACTTTTAGGATCTTCTTTACATCAGGTAAATCTGTCGGCCCTGTCCGTTTTTTTCTTTAAGTTACGACTCTTTGCTGCTTACTTCTATCAAGCCATAGGGAAAGTCTATGATGAATTTGGAAAACTCATCTCACTCTTACTCTATGGCTCGGACTTAATGGGGGAAGAAAACATCTTCCATAATTTCTTTTTTGTTCAATTCTGGACAAAAAAGAAAAGGAAAAAAGGAATTTATAGGGACAGTGTTACCCCCTATATCCCCTAGTTTATATTGTAGGAATAATAAAACAATTTAGCAGTCTGACACACTTACGTCCTTGCAAAGTAAATAATTATTATTGTAGTCGTAACCGTAGAATAGGATCCTAATCAAAATAAATACATTTGGTTCAGGCGCTATTAGCATGGTAAGAAAAGATTTTTTTTACAGACCAGAGGGGCTATCTAAATCCTAAAGTAAAGGCGAGCGATCGAAGTAGAAGTACCAACGGCTCAGTGTCATGAACCTTCTCCATCTGATTCAATAAGGGGGAATTAGCCTTCTTGTCAAATGGCTATCCTTGACAAAGGGTACCATTTATACCATAATCTACAATGTAGCGGGTATAGTTTAGTGGTAAAAGTGTGATTCGTTCTATTAATAACTGAATTTGAAATGATATACTTAAGGCATCCTTAAGTTTTTTATTTTTATATTCCGATGAAAACTTTAGTTCTTATAAAGGATTAAATCCTTTTCCTCTCAATAGCATATTGAGGAAGAATATACATTCTGGCGATTTGTATCCAAAGACTAATTTAAATTGCATCCAAAATAAAAATAGGATTATGAGTACAGAGTCGCGAAGCATAATTTTGCATTGGATTAAGTATTCCAATTTTGAAAATATGAGTAAAGGATCTATGGATGAAGATACAAAAAAGTTGATTTCCAATCGTAACTAAATCTTCTTAAAATAAGGAATAAGGAAGCCAAATAGCTAAAAAACGATAGTTTTGGTTTACTAGAACCATCCGCATATTGTTTCAGCTCGGTGGAAACCCAATTCTTTTCCTCAGGATCTCTTGAATGAAATTAGGGAACGAAGTAAGTAGATTAGATGAATTTAGATAGAATTTCTATCTCCTACTCTATAAGGATCATCTAGAAAGCGGAGAGCTTTGGTTCCATTCAAATAGAAAAGCTGACATAGATGTTAAGTGGTGAGAATATCCATAAAGGAGCCGAATGAAATCAAAATTTCATGTTCGGTTTTGAATTAGAGACGTTAAAAATAATCAACCAACGTCGACTATAACCCCTAGCCTTCCAAGCTAACGATGCGGGTTCGATTCCCGCTACCCGCTCCATTCTGTATAAAAGGAGTATTCTATTTGTCTAGACATGTTAGAGGCTTGTATTCAAGCCTTTTTTGTCCACCAGTTTCTGGTACTCCAGAGCGGAGTAGAGCAGTTTGGTAGCTCACGAGGCTCATAACCTTGAGGTCACGGGTTCGATTCCCGTCTCCGCACTTAGCAGTCTGTATAAAAGGACTATTCTATTTCTCTAGATATGTATGGTAGAGGGGCGTATCCAACCCTTTTTTATTCATTAGTTCCCGGCCCTAGAGGGCAAAATTGAGCAGTTTGCGAAGTCACTTGCCTTCAAAAAAAGAAGGCGCAAGGCCTCTCCCTACCCTGCAGAAAATAAAAATGAAACGAAAGGGACAGTCTACCTCTCCCTTCCCTTTAAAAAAAGTTTGCCCGTTGTTTGTCTCAGTTAATACCCAATTTTTGGAGCTCTGTTGGCGAGTTCTATTTCTGCCTCTGGAGCGCCCTCTTTTTTTGAGTGGGATGCAAAGGAAGGGTAAGATAGTAAGGGATACGGCACTAGACTAACACCTAATTAATACTTAATTTAATATAAGTAGTTAAACAGTTAACTAGACTAAACTTTTTATCATAGTACTTTGATAAATTAAGCGGGCGAGCGGCGGGAATCGAACCCGTATCTTCTCCTTGGCAAGGAGATATTTTACCATTGAACTACGCTCGCTACGGTATATATTTTATAGCGTATATCCGCCTGGGTCGACCTTCTATGTCTGGGTCGACCGTTTCATTTCATTTTCTATTATATTAGAGTTTTCCTTTTTTTATTATCTGTCAATGAATATTCTAATGGGAATGGAATTTCATAATACTGAAAGAGAAGAGCTAGCAATTCGGAACGCAAATTGCGTTTTAATACGTCTCACTATTCTAATTTTTTAGAAGAAATGGCCTTTATTATTTCTTTTTTATGGGGTTAATAAATATTAACCAAATTTCATTTAAGAAATGAGAGAATTCAGAATAGCTACGAGAAAGACTAGTCCAATCCATAATGATGTACCGGAAAATACAACATTTTTATTATTTGACCAACCATCAGGAGAAGCAAATACAAGGGGTACACTAATTACTAAGACTGAGGAAGTCGCAATTAATGCAAAAACAGCTAATTGGAAAGCAATAGTCATATTTCTAATCCTCCAAGCTACCATCAAATAAAGTTGACTACATATTTGATCCCTCACTTAAACCAAAATTGTAAAAAAATACAAGAAGTAGGAGGGGTTTAATCATGAATCCATTGATTCTTCTCTTTAATTCAAATTTATTACTTAAACCGCTTTTTTATTTGGATATGGGGGTGAGAAGAGATTATTTACTCTTTATTTCACAAGCGGGTATAGCGGATCCTGTATCCGTGTATACAGTATACAGAGATATATCGAAAAGGAACTTGTATCTGATATCTTTCTAGAGGCTAATAAATCTTTTTATTTTTTATATGGCTATGTTCTATTTGTAGGAGTAAAATAAGGATTAGGCTGTGGAGAGATGGCTGAGTGGTTGATAGCTCCGGTCTTGAAAACCGGTATAGTTCTAGGAACTATCGAGGGTTCGAATCCCTCTCTCTCCTTTTGCTTATTGAATACGTTTGTTTCTTTCATTTTTATTTATTTTTTTTTTCTGTCCCTTATCTTTCTTTCATAAAAAGGAATGAATGGCTCGGCTAGATGGAATAACCGAGCCAGAACAGAAAAAAAGTAGAACAGGTATAAATAAGAAAATCTTAGTTAAGAGGGTTCATGTAAAGAACAGGTTCCAAATCACGATCGATTCCCTTTTCAAAACCTGCTGCAGCAGCTCGGGCTCTTCCTGCATGCCATAAATGGCCCACAAAAAAGAAGAATCCTAGAACAAAATGAGAAGTTGATAACCAACTTCTAGGAGAGACATAATTAACTGCATTGATCTCGGTAGCTACGCCACCCACGGAATTTAAAGAGCCTAAAGGAGCGTGGGTCATATATTCTGCTGAGCGTCGTTCTTGCCAAGGTTGTATGTCTTTTTTCAACCTACTCAAGTCCAAACCGTTGGGGCCCCTTAGAGGTTCTAACCATGGAGCACGAAGGTCCCAAAAACGCATAGTTTCCCCTCCAAAGATAACCTCCCCAGTTGGGGAACGCATTAGATATTTACCTAAACCTGTGGGTCCTTGAGCGGATCCCACATTAGCTCCAAGACGCTGGTCTCTAACTAGAAAAGTAAATGCTTGAGCTTGAGAAGCTTCTGGCCCGGTGGGTCCATAAAACTCACTCGGATAAGCTGTATTATTGAACCATACAAAACAACAAGCGATAAAACCAAAGACAGATAAAGCAGCTAAACTATAAGACAAGTAAGCTTCTCCAGACCATACAAATGCACGGCGAGCCCATGCGAAGGGTTTGGTTAAAATATGCCAAATTCCGCCAAATACACAAATAAAACCCAACCATACATGCCCACCAATTATATCTTCTAAATCATCTACACTAACAATCCACCCTTCTCCACCAAAAGGAGATTTTAGTAAATAACCAAATATAACACTGGGACTAAGGGTCAAATTGGTAATTTTTCTTACATCTCCCCCCCCAGGGGCCCAGGTATCATATACACCGCCAAAATAAAGAGCCTTGAGTACTAGAAGAAAAGCACCTAGACCTAACAAAATTAAGTGAATACCCAAAATTGTAGTCATTTTATTTCTATCTTTCCAGACATAACCAAAGAATGGAAAAGATTCCTCAAGAGTCTCGGGTCCCAGAAGCGCGTGATAAATGCCACCGAAGCCTAAGACTGCGGAGGAAATTAGGTGAAGTACGCCAGATACAAAGTACGGAAAAGTATCTAGAACTTCCCCCCCTGGCCCTACTCCCCAACCTAGAGTAGCTAAGTGTGGAAGTAAAATCAACCCTTGTTCATACATGGGCTTTTCTGGTACGAAATGGGCCACTTCAAATAGGTTCATTGCTCCGGCCCAGAATACGATTAATCCGGCATGAGCTACATGAGCTCCAAGCAGTTTACCGGACAAATTGATAAGTCTGGCATTCCCAGCCCACCAAGCAAAGCCGGTGGTTTCTTGGTCACGACCAGCTAAAACGAAAGTTCCATTAAAGAGCGTTTCCACGTGGTAGAACCTCCTCAGGGAATATAAGATTTTCATGAGGCTGATCCTGAGCTGCCATCCACGCACGAATACCCTCGTTTAAAAGAATATTTTTGGTGTAGAAAGTCTCAAATTCAGGATCTTCCGCTGCACGGATTTCCTGGGAAACAAAGTCATAGGCACGTAAGTTCAGAGCCAAGCCAACTACGCCAATAGCACTCATCCATAAACCGGTGACGGGTACAAATAGCATAAAGAAATGTAACCAACGTTTATTGGAAAAAGCAACACCAAAGATTTGGGACCAAAAGCGGTTAGCAGTGACCATTGAATAAGTTTCTTCAGCTTGAGTTGGGTTAAAAGCACGGAAGGTATTTGCACCATCACCGTCCTCAAATAGAGTGTTTTCTACGGTCGCTCCATGAATAGCGCATAGCAGAGCCGCACCTAATACTCCGGCAACTCCCATCATATGAAATGGGTTCAACGTCCAATTATGAAATCCTTGGAAGAAAAGGATGAATCGAAATATCGCTGCTACGCCAAAACTCGGCGCAAAGAACCAACCAGATTGCCCCAGTGGATAAATAAGGAATACAGAAACAAAAACAGCAATTGGACCAGAGAATGAGATTGCATTATAAGGCCGCAATTGAACAGACCGAGCAAGTTCAAATTGGCGTAACATGAAACCTATTAGTGCAAAAGCCCCGTGGAGAGCTACAAAAGTCCATAGACCGCCTAATTGACACCAACGAGTAAAATCTCCTTGTGCTTCGGGCCCCCATAGTAGCAACAAAGAGTGTGCTAAACTATTGGCAGGGGTAGAAACTGCTGCGGTTAAGAAATTACAACCTTCCAAATAGGAACTAGCCAATCCATGGGTATACCAAGAAGTTACAAAAGTTGTCCCTGTAAACCAACCCCCTAAAGCGAAATAAGCACAAGGAAAGAGCAATAGGCCAGACCATCCTACAAAAACGAAACGGTCCCTTCGTAACCAGTCATCCATAGTATCAAATAGATCATTTTCTTCTTTAGGAATTCTACCAAGGGCTATAGTCATAGTGATCCTCCTATTCAATTACTTCAACCATTTCCGAGCACCTCATATCACTTTCCAAGGCATATGATAGTTTTATTATCTGTGGACGATTTCTTTCTCGTTCAATGCCCTTTTTCAATGGTCTCGAAGAGAGAAATTTCCCATTTTTATCTATGGAGTCACAGTCACAACCGAGGTCGTGGTAAATCCATGAATTTGATTCGATTTGTTTTTCTTATACTATTTATTTGTTTTTCTTATACTATAGAAATAGAAATAAATTGTTTTTCTTATACTATAGAAAGAAATAAACCTTTGAATTCAGCATTATTCCAAGACTCCTATTTCAAAGTCTATCTTTTAAGGGAAAAATGCAAATAAAAGTAACCCTTCTTTTCCCATTCCCTCTCTATTGCATGGGTGGAAGAACTAAAATAATAGAGGATTCTGAAAAAAAAAAATGGACCTTCGAAATCCAATTTTATGTGTAGCGCAAAGGAGTTGCGATTTCTTCTTATTCCTATAGAACATCTAGTAACAAGAATATGAAATCGTAAATAGCGAAAAATTCTTGTCTTGCGCGGTCTAAGTCTAAGGAAATAAAAAAAATTCGCTTATACAATTTCATCTACATCGAATTTATATATCAGAATAGCGGATAGAGGCATCATTAAAGGAGTCAGGTCTACTTACTTTATGCTTCTTTCCAATTTTATGGTGGATTTGATAAGAACCCTTTTTGCTTTCTTGATAAATAATCGACAAAAAAAGCGTTTTTTTTATATAACCTGCTTGTTTTATTATAATTATAACAAGTCCTATATGGAAATGCCCGCTAAAGAGAAAATCTATTTGATTGTCTCTCGGCCAATATCGATTTTTAGAAAGAAAAAACAAGAATTTTCTTCTTTTTTTATTAACATTAAGAAAAAAGAATATAATTAAAATGGAATTGGCAATATAATTTTTATAGACTTTTGAAAGAAAAAAAAGGGGTTTTTTGCAACCGTTATTTCTTATTTCTTGCCTATATCATATCACGGAAACCTTTCGCTTTGGAACGTGGAGAGATGGCTGAGTGGACTAAAGCGGCGGATTGCTAATCCGTTGTACAATTTTTTTGTACCGAGGGTTCGAATCCCTCTCTTTCCGCTCCCTTGGATCATTTGGGACTTTCGAATTGGAAAGAATTCTGACCCCCGGATTTTCTCATAGATAAATGTACGAAACAAATCCAATAAGAAAAAAAAAAACTGAATTTTTACTCCTCGCGTCCAGGATTCCGTCCTGGGTCATTAGATAAGAATCCAAAGATAAAGAGTGAAACAAAGAATATCACTACTGTATAAACAAAAAGTTTGAGAGTAAGCATTACATAATCTCCAAGATTTTTTTTTAAGGAATAGATTACCAGTTTTTCCTTACCACACGGATCCACTAGGATGGTTTTTTTTTATACCTAAAAATGCAAAAAAGAATTCTTGAAAAAAATTGCAAGAATTCTTTTATAATAAGCACTCTTATCAATAGCAAAAATAGGGTTAGGTGGTTAGGTATTGTGTAGGTACCTTTAGGTACCTGCTCAACCTAGGTGCAGGGGAGTAGAAAGGCTGATCCAAATTTATTGCTGTAGCTACCCATTCAATGTAGAAGAATTTAAATTTTAGAATCGAAGGTTCATAATATAAAAATATAAAACTTCTCGGCTTTTACCCATTTTAAAATTTTTTTGGAATGAACACATCATTCAATTTGGCATACAGAGTACTAAAGATTTCATCGAAAACTTACAGCAGCTTGCCAAACAAAGGCTAATAGAAAAAAGAATAGAGGTATAACAGGCATAATATCCACGATTGGATTGAAAATAGCATAAGCTTCGGGTAATTTGGCAAAGAAAAAACTAGTAGGATAAAGAACAGAATTAAAACAGATACAGGTTAAACTAAGTATATTAGGCATAACAAGCATTTCATTCTTGTAGAGTAAATAATTGGATTTTTCTTGAGTTATTTTTTTAAGGGAAAGAAGGAAAAGGCAGATTCAAAATCTTTTTTCTTCGGACTTTCCCAAACACAAAATACCTCCTTGTATTCGCACTCTCAAATGAGAGTGGAATAAATTCGACTTTCATATAATATCTTAATAGAATTCCATGTAATGATCAATGCATTTTTTTGATTCTATATTATCCGCATGTGTAGAATACTAGCAAGAGAATATCCCTCCTTTTTTATGTAATTGAAATGGTATTGACGAATAACAAATAAACATACTAGTGTTTATTAGTGTCGCATAAAACCCGAAATGGGGCGTGGCCAAGTGGTAAGGCAGCGGGTTTTGGTCCCGTTACTCGGAGGTTCGAATCCTTCCGTCCCAGATTGTTTCTGATGAAACAAACGGTGAAATCATATAGTATTCCGTACGAGACAAAAGTTTATTAAAGAGAATAATGATATCTTATTCTTTCTCAGAAAACATAATAAAGTCTTAAGTCCAGTCAAATTGACTATCTTTATTTTCATGAAAAAATGGGATCTATCAAGCACATTCAGGATATGCCTCTACTATAAAATCACTTAGTCATATTTTTTTCTTCCTTTTGGTATTCGAGTTGAAGAAGTACGAGAATTCTATAACTACCAAAAACTTTCAATCTTTTCATTGGAATAGTTTATTTAGTTATTATAGTTAATTGTTTTTGGTACTGAAAAAATATATTACTACTAGAATTCTAATTCTAGTAATTAAATTAATTAAACTTTTTTGGAGGTTGATAGTTTATTTATTGAGGAAGAGTCAATCCTTCTTTTCTCACTTCAAGATTGATCATCTCGAGCCATCCGTTGAGGGTGGAAATTTAAGAATAAATAAGTTTTAAGCAAACTTGTTTAGTCGTCTTTTTCAAACTATGTTTCATTCATATGATAGAATTTTAATATGGGTTTAAATAAATTGGATCTTGGCGGAGGCTTCCCGGATAAATACTTACTTTCTTTTATCCATATTGCTCCATAGATAGCAAGTTTTAATT
Organism: Triticum urartu; assembly: GCF_056163025.1. NCBI lineage: Eukaryota > Viridiplantae > Streptophyta > Magnoliopsida > Poales > Poaceae > Triticum > Triticum urartu. Next base: position 20,810 of record NW_028259601.1, on the reverse strand, counting down.
AGTATAAAAAAACTAAACCAATGACTATTCATGATTCCATCCATATTGGATCAATTCTCTATACCACTTTGCAATGAAAAGAGGAATGTTTGTTATGGTAAAACTTCGTTTAAAACGATGTGGTAGAAAGCAACGTGCGACTTGAAGGACATGATCGATTGTGGATTTTGCTATCCATCATTTTCCATAGTAATGAAAATGCTCTTGGCTCGACATAGCCTGTTCTATTCGTTCCGAACCAAATTTGCGCTGGGTTTAAGTAACATAGTACACGATGGAGCTCGAGAGGACAGAATTTTTTTTATCAAGGGAAAGAATCTAGGGTTAGTGAAAACTAATAAATTAGGCCAACTTTGTCAGTCTATCCTTAATATAGAAATAAATCGAAAGGTTAAAATAAGAAGAAAGTCCAATAAAAGTATATCAGAATCAATCCCTCTTATTAGATTTCTATAGAAGAGATAAATGCTTTATCGAAGGAAATAAGAAAAAAGGGTATGTTGCTACTCTTTTGAAAGAAAAAAATAGGAATTCCCGAAGTAATGTCTAAACCCAAGGATTTCACAAATCAAAGATAAAGGATTCCAGAACAAGTAAACACAATTTTCAATTGTCTCAACAACAGAGTTGGATTAGAATAAGGAATAAAAGTCAATTCGTTCGAAATGAGACAAAGAAAAGAGTTTAAAGACGACTCAAAAATTTTGGAAGGATTTTGCCTTCGAAGTTTGTCAGGCAAAATTAGCCCACTTGAGTCATGAGTATAAATGAAATTTGTTTTTTCTGTAAGGAAATTAATGCACGTCATAGTCTAATTTCTATTATTATCGACAGAAATTCGAATCATTTTCTCGAGCCGTATGAGGAGAAAACCTCATATACGTTTCTAGGGGGGGGCGTTGTTTATCTACATCTATCCCAATAAGCTGTCTATCGAATCGTTGCAATTGATGTTCGATCTCGAAGAGAAGGAAGAGATCTTCAAAAAGTAGGTTTTTATGATCCGATAAAGAATCAAACTTGTTTAAATGTTCCAGCTATTCTCTATTTCCTTGAAAAGGGTGCTCAACCAACAAGAACTGTTTATGATATTTTAAGGAAGGCAGAATTCTTTAAAGAAAAAGAAAGAACTTTGAGTTAATTGAAGAACTAAATGAATCAAAAAATAGGATAGGAGAAGATTATTAGTATTCCTAGTTGTCTAATTATTTAGACACAATTTACCTCTTTTTTAATCCTATTTGGATTTATATTATATCGTGCCAATCCAACATAAGCCCCTATTTTATTTACTTTTTCTATCTAATTTGTTTTCTTACCATTGTATTTCCATTGACAAAGGTCTATTGAACAAATAGAATTTGTAGATAGATGGGTCTCTTTATCCTCACTCCATATTCAATTTTTCCGCCTACACTTCGCTCAAATGATAAGGGTGTTCCTCTTGCATGTATTCTCATACAATATAATATATATTTTTTATAATATATATTTTTTGTTAATAAAAATCGCTAAAAATAAGGAGAATTTGGCCATCGTGATTAGGGTCGCTCTTTTTTTAACTTTACTTTAGTGGAATTTCACCGGACCTGTTCGTTTTGGCATTTGAGTGTTTTTCATGGTCGATAAAAAAAATCTTTTGATGTCTTGCTAGTTCAATGTTTTGACAGAAGCGCGCGGTGTAATTCCATTGATTTTTGGATTTCGATCGTATCTAAGATCCTTTTTTTATCTGGGTTGCTAACTCAATGGTAGAGTACTCGGCTTTTAAGTGCGACTATGATCTTTTACACATTTGGATGAAACAACAAATTCGTCCAGACTCTTGGTAGAGTCTAGAAGACCACGACTGATCCTCAAAGGTAATGAATGGAAAAAATAGCATGTCGTAATAAAATCAATCTTTTTTGAATGGAATCCAAAATTACGATTTTCTGGGTCTAATGAATAAATGGATAGAGCCTGGCTCCAATTCTGGTAAAATAAAAAGCAACGAGCTGAACTTCCTAATTGGAATGATTCCCCGCTCTAATTAGACGTTAAAAATAGATTAGTGCCGGATGCGGGGAAAGGTTGGGTTTTCCTATGAGTGGACCCTTTATTTTTTCTTTTTTTTTTTAGAAATCCTAATTATTCTTGATTATGGATTGAATAAGGGATGTTATGGATTGAATGTGTAAAAGAAGCAGTATATTGATAAAGAGGCTGTATTCCAAAGTCAAAAGAGCGATTGGCCTGCAAAAATAAAAAACTTGTTCTGTTCTTTTTTTTTAATTAGAACAAACATAAACTAATTGGGTAGAAAAGGAGCAGAAAAAGATCTGTGGATTAGACTCCCTTTCTTTCCAGGGTTTGTATTAAAAATGCAACACCCTGTTCTGACCATATTGCACTATGTATCATCATTCGATAAACCGAGAAATGCTTCTTCTCTCTGATTCAAGTAGAAATACAAATGGAAAAATTCGAAGGGTATTCAGAAAAACATAAATCTCGTCAACAATACTTTGTCTACCCACTTCTCTTTCAGGAATATATTTATGCATTTGCCCACCATTATGGATTAAATGGTTCTGAACCTGTGGAAATAGTTGTTAGTTGTAATAACAAGAAATTTAGTTCACTACTTGTGAAACGTTTAATTATTCGAATGTATCAGCAGAATTTTTTGGATAACTCGGTTAATCATCCTAACCAAGATCGATTATTGGATTACAAAAATTATTTTTATTCTGAGTTTTATTCTCAGATTCTATCTGAAGGGTTTGCGATCGTTGTGGAAATCCCATTCTCGCTACGGGAATTTTTTTGTCTGAAAGAAAAAGAAATACCAAAGTTTCAGAATTTACGCTCTATTCATTCAATATTTCCCTTTTTAGAAGACAAATTTTTGCATTTGGATTATCTATCACATATAGAAATACCCTATCCTATCCATTTGGAAATCCTGGTTCAACTCCTTCAATACCGTATCCAAGATGTTCCATCTTTGCATTTATTGCGATTCTTTCTCAACTATTATTCGAATTGGAATAGTTTTATTACTTCAATGAAATCCATTTTTTTTTTTCAAAAAGAAAATAAAAGACTATTTCAATTCCTATATAACTCTTATGTATCAGAATATGAATTTTTTTTGTTGTTTCTTCGTAAACAATCTTCTTGCTTACCATTAGCATCTTCTGGAACTTTTCTGGAACGAATCCACTTTTCTAGGAAGATGGAACATTTTGGGATAATGTACCCTGGTTTTTCTCGGAAAACCCTATGGTTCTTTATGGATCCTCTTATGCATTATGTTCGATATCAAGGAAAGGCAATTCTTGCATCAAAAGGCACTTTTTTTTTGAAGAAGAAATGGAAATGCTACCTTATCAATTTCTGGCAATATTATTTCTGTTTTTGGACTCAGCCGCGAAGAATCCATATAAACCAATTAGCAAACTCTTGCTTCGATTTTATGGGGTACCTTTCAAGTGTACAAAAAAGTTCTTTGTTAGTAAGGAATCAAATGCTGGAGAATTCATTTCTAATAGATACTCGAATGAAAAAATTCGATACCATAGTCCCCGCTACTCTCCTCATAGGATACTTATCAAAAGCTCAATTTTGTACTGGATCGGGGCATCCTATTAGTAAACCCATTTGGACAGATTTATCAGATTGGGATATTCTTGATCGATTTGGTCGGATATGTAGAAATCTTTTTCATTATCATAGTGGATCTTCGAAAAAACGGACTTTGTATCGACTAAAGTATATACTTCGACTTTCATGTGCTAGAACTTTAGCTCGTAAACATAAAAGCACGGTACGAACTTTTATGCAACGATTGGGTTCGGCATTTTTAGAAGAATTTTTTATGGAAGAAGAGCAAGTTTTTTCTTTGATGTTCACCAAAACAACTCTTTTTTCTTTCTGTGGATCACACACTGAGCGTATTTGGTATTTGGATATTATACGTATCAATGACCTGGTCAACCCTCTTAATTAATCATTAGACGAAATTAAGAAACAGGAAAGGGTTGATAAATGATCAAGAAAAAACTTTTCTATTTTTCATTCTGAAATGTTCTTTTTATTATAATAAAGAGTAGGTGAATCAACTTACTAATTAAAAAAATTAGTAGAACTTCCTCTTTGGAATAGAAATTGGCTATTTCTACATAGGGAAAGTCGTGTGCAATGAAAAATGCAAGCACGATTTGGGGAGGGATTTTTCTCTATTGTAACAAGGAAGAATTATCTACTCCATCCGACTAGTTCCGGGTTCGAGTCCCGGGCAACCCTATAGAAAAGACCCATCAAAGTTTTTCACTTTGACTCACTTCATTTACAAATACAAAATTATTGGTTTGGTTAATTTAGTTATATGGATAGCTAATCTTTGGGCTGACTTGGTTGACATTGGTATATAGTCTATGTTATACTGTTAAATAACAAGCCTTCTATTATCTATATTCTAGTTAATACGTGTGCTTGGGAGTCCTTGCAATTTGAATAAACCAAGATCTTACCATGACTGCAATTTTAGAGAGACGCGAAAGTACAAGCCTGTGGGGTCGCTTCTGCAACTGGATAACTAGCACTGAAAATCGTCTTTACATCGGATGGTTCGGTGTTTTGATGATCCCTACCTTATTGACCGCAACTTCTGTATTTATTATCGCCTTCATCGCTGCCCCTCCAGTAGATATTGATGGTATTCGTGAGCCTGTTTCTGGTTCTTTACTTTATGGAAACAATATTATCTCTGGTGCTATTATCCCTACTTCTGCGGCGATCGGATTGCACTTTTACCCAATTTGGGAAGCTGCATCTGTTGATGAGTGGTTATACAATGGTGGTCCTTATGAGCTAATTGTTCTACACTTCTTACTTGGTGTAGCTTGTTATATGGGTCGTGAGTGGGAACTTAGTTTCCGTCTGGGTATGCGTCCTTGGATTGCTGTTGCATATTCAGCTCCTGTTGCAGCTGCTACTGCTGTTTTCTTGATTTACCCTATTGGTCAAGGAAGCTTTTCTGATGGTATGCCTTTAGGAATCTCTGGTACTTTCAACTTTATGATTGTATTCCAGGCAGAGCACAACATCCTTATGCATCCATTCCACATGTTAGGTGTAGCTGGTGTATTCGGCGGTTCCCTATTCAGTGCTATGCATGGTTCCTTGGTAACCTCTAGTTTGATCAGGGAAACTACTGAAAATGAATCCGCTAATGAGGGTTACAAATTTGGTCAAGAGGAAGAAACTTATAATATTGTGGCTGCTCATGGTTATTTTGGCCGATTAATCTTCCAATATGCTAGTTTCAACAACTCTCGTTCTTTACACTTCTTCTTGGCTGCTTGGCCTGTAGTAGGAATCTGGTTCACTGCTTTAGGTATTAGTACTATGGCTTTCAACCTAAATGGTTTCAATTTCAACCAATCTGTAGTTGATAGTCAAGGTCGCGTTATTAATACTTGGGCTGATATCATCAACCGTGCTAACCTTGGTATGGAAGTAATGCACGAACGTAATGCTCACAACTTCCCTCTAGACTTAGCTGCTGTTGAAGTTCCATCTATTAATGGATAAGGTTTTTCTGCTAACATATAAGAATTTTTGAAGACAGAAATACCCAATATCTTGTTCTAGCAAGATATTGGGTATTTCTGTCTTTATTTTGAATCTTTTTTTCTTCTTAATCTTTCTATTCAGAATTCAGTTAACGACGAGATTTAGTATCCTTTCTTGCATTTTCATAACTCGTGAAATGCCGAGTAGGCACGAATTCCCCCAATTTGCGACCTACCATAGGATTTGTTATGTAAATAGGTATATGTTCCTTTCCATTATGAATCGCGATTGTATGGCCAACCATTGTGGGTAGAATGCTAGATGCCCGGGACCACGTTACTATTGTTTCTTTCTCCTCCTTCATATTGACCTTTTCTATCTTTGCCAATAAATGATGAGCTACAAAAGGATTCGTTTTTTTTCGTGTCACAGCTGATTACTCCTTTTTTCCTTTTTAAAGAGTGGCATTCTATGTCCAATATCTCGATCGAAGTACGGAGGTCAGAATAAATAGAATAATGATCAATGGAAAAAAGAAAAAAATCCTTTAGCTGGATAAGGGGCGGATGTAGCCAAGTGGATCAAGGCAGTGGATTGTGAATCCACCATGCGCGGGTTCAATTCCCGTCGTTCGCCCATCGCATTATTGCAAATTCCAAAAATGCAATTTTCCATATTCCTAGTTACGTATTTACTTACGGCGACGAAGAATAAAACTATCGCTATATTTTTTCCTTTTCCTAGTTCTTCTTCCAAGCGCAGGATAACCCCAAGGGGTTGTGGGTTTTTTTCTACCAATGGGAGCTTTCCCTTCACCGCCCCCATGGGGGTGGTCCACAGGGTTCATAACTACCCCTCTTACTACGGGGCGTTTACCTAGCCAACACTTAGATCCGGCTCTACCCAAACTTTTTTGGTTCACCCCAACATTACCCACTTGTCCGACTGTTGCTAAGCAGTTTTGGGATACTAAACGGACCTCCCCAGATGGTAATCTTAAAGTGGCCGATTTACCCTCTTTTGCAATGAGTTTCGCTACAGCACCTGCTGCTCTAGCTAATTGCCCACCCCTTCCACGTGTGATTTCTATGTTATGCATGGCCGTGCCTAAGGGCATATCGGTTGAAGTAGATTCTTCTTTTCTCTCAAAAAACCCCTTCCCAAACTGTACAAGCTTCTTCCAAAGCATACGGCTTTCTAGATGTATATGACGATCTCTAGACAGATGGATCTTATATGAATCATATGATGAAGTACCACATGAGTGGATATATAGGAAAGGAATCCAAATCTGCCGAATCGCTCATGTTATGATCTTCTACATCCTAGGTCTCTGCGTTCCGTCATCTGGCTTATGTTCTTCATGTAGCATTCAGATCGAATGACTCTATGAAATTACGTCGATACTTCCACATATTATGGGTAACGTAGGAGACATCCCTATTTTCCCCCGGGGGTCTTAATTACCACTGCTTAGCTTTCAATTTGCCTCTGACCATCAAATTAAATGTGAATAACCCGTCCTCCTCTCTTTGAAACAAGGGGCGCTTCCGGTTCTGTGCGTGCTTCAAACAATTTTGTCTTCTCCATATTACCATATCTCTAGAGCCAATAATTTTCTATGAGGAACTACTGAACTCAATCACTTGCTGCCGTTACTCAACAGTTTTCTGTTGAGGTCTATCCCGTAGAGGTAGTCAAATTGGATCAGTGATCGATTTCTAGGTTTCGTCGTAAACCTAATTGGTTACTTCCAATTACGTAAATCAATAGTTCAAACCGCACTCAAAGGTAGGGCATTTCCCATTGATATAGGAACTTTTGTACCAGAAACAATAGTATCTCCAATTATAGCCCCTCTGGGATGTAAAATATATCTCTTCTCACCATCCCCATAGTGTATGAGACAAATGTATGCATTTCGATTAGGGTCGTATTCTATGGTTACGATTCTACCAGATATGTCTTTTTGATTCCGTCGAAAATCTATTTTACGGTATAGGCGCTTATGACCTCCCCCTCTATGCCTTGCGGTAATGATTCCTCTGGAATTACGACCTTTACCACAACGGTGCCGTCCATGGATCAAATTATTTCGTGGATTGGATTTCACTTGCCTGTCTACGGTTCCCTTGCGTGTGCTCGGGATAGGTGTTTTGTATAAATGTTTCGCCGTATTATTAAGTATTCTCCTTTAGTTTTTTTCTCTATCTAGAAGTGGAATAGAATAACCCGGTTGAAGGGTAATGATCATACGTCTGTAATGCATTGTATGGCCCAGAATAGGTCCTATTCTTCTACCTTTTCCAGGTAGTCGATGGCTATTCACAGCTACCACCTTAACACCAAAGAAGAGTTCGACCCAATGCTTTATTTCTGTCTTAGTGAATCCCGATTCGACATTAAAAGTATATTGATTCTTTCCCAATAAACGAAGACTTTTTTCTGTAAATACTGCGTATTTGATTCCATCCATAAATCGACTTTCCCTCCTATGCTCTGAGTTCCAGTATCGATAAGAATTCGAGTTCTTATTGTTCTTATGTTATGGTATGAATATACCATACCAATTCGTTATGTATGGATGATGGATGAGATTCCATGGATAGAGAGCCAGTTCCAATAGACTTATGGAATGTTCCCGTTCGTGTGCATCCAGCAGGAATTGAACCCGCAAATTTACCAATTATGAGTTGGGCGCTTTAACCATTCAGCCATGGATGCTTAACAGGGATCATCGTACATCGT
>NW_028259600.1:0-32530 GCF_056163025.1 Triticum urartu | reverse complement strand
GAGATTCCCCTTTATTTTTTTGCGTTTCTTAATTTTGTATTCCGCTATTCCGACGAATATTTTTTTAGTCTTGCTTATCTTTATCTTATCTTATTTTCCTAGTTGTGCTAAGTAATGTGCGCGGTACAAAGTTCCTGGTAGAGAACTTCTTTGAGTCATCCTATTTTTCTGTTCATATGAAGGAAATTAATATGCGATTTTCAAAATAGGGGAATCCAAATGAAACCCTTTTTTTGCTCAGTCTATCTGGAATGCTTTTGTATAATTAGGAATTAATTATAAATAGGTATTCCGTTTCATCTAGGAAAAGAACCTAAAAATATTCCTTGACTTGAATAAAATCTGGAGTTGTGTTGTATAAGTGAGCATGAATTTCTTATCATTCAATGAGCATCTTGTATTTCATAAAAATTGGGGGTTATATAATCCTTACGTAAGGGCCAGCCTATCCAACTTTCAGGCATTAGGATACGTTTAAGGCGCGGATGATTATCATAAGAGATTCCCACCATATCATAAGATTCGCGTTCTTGAAAATCGGCACTTCTCCAAATCCAGAAGACAGACGGAATTCTAGGATTATCCTTTTGGGCAAAGACTTTTATGCAGACTTCTTCTGGATTATCTATACCATATTGTATTCTCGTAAGATGATACACGCTAGCTAAAGATCCACCGGGTGCTACATCATAAGCACATTGGGAGCGTAAATAATTGTAACCATATACATATAAAATGACAGCAATGGAATCCCAATCCCCTGCTTTTATTTGTAAAGTCTCTATTCCTCGGTGATCAAAGCCCAAAGATCTATGAACCACCTCATGTTTGACTAGCCAATTAGATAACCAACCCTGCTGCATTGTCTTCATCTCTCCCTCTTTGTATAAATATTTCACATTTCGGATGCAAGTTTGAAAGATTGCCCTGCTTTTTATTTTTCTACACAAAAGAGCCCCTCTCCTAATTCACTAATTTGTAGGAAGGTACTGAACTTTTGGATTTGAAAAAAGTTTCAGAAGATATATCTAATGTAGATGGTGATTGATAGAGCAATTCTTGCTCATAAGTTCCTGTATGAGTACTGCGCCTAACATAAAGCTTGTGACTGGTAGTAAAACATCTATTTTTATTTTGAGATAGAGTTTGATCCTCAACTATTTCTCGCGATATCTTCTTACGAAGTTTTGTTAGGGCATCTATAACTGCCTCCGGTTTAGGTGGGCAGCCCGGCAAGTAGACATCCACAGGAATTAACTTATCAACTCCCCGAACAGTACTATAGGAATCCGTACTGAACATTCCCCCTGTAATAGTACAGGCTCCCATAGCAATGACGTATTTTGGTTCAGGCATTTGCTCGTATAATCTCACTAAAGAGGGAGCCATTTTCATTGTTACCGTACCGGCTGTTAAAATTAGGTCTGCTTGCCTAGGACTTGATCTTGGTACCAATCCATAACGATCAAAGTCGAATCGTGAGCCTATTAATGAAGCAAATTCAATGAAACAACAACTGGTACCGTATAGAAGGGGCCATAAACTGGAGAGTCTTGACCAATTCGAAAGATCATTTGGTGTAGTTGAAATAACAGAATTGGAACTTGTTTGGTCAAGTAAGGGAAACTCAATCAAATTCATAACTGTCTCAATAGAATCTTTTCCTTCTTTTTTTTTGTCTAAATATTCAGTTAAGACCATTCCAAGGCTCCTTTTCGCCATGCATAAACTAAACCAACAACTAAGATAAGCACGAAAATCAAAGCTTCGATAAAAACGGATACACCCAATACGTCGAAACTCATTGCCCAAGGGTATAGAAAGACGGTTTCCACATCAAAAACAACAAAAACGAGCGCAAACATATAATAGCGTATTCGGAATTGTACCCAAGCCCCTCCCATGGGTTCTATACCCGATTCATAACTAGAAAGCTTCTCTGGTCCTTCACTAACCGGGGCTAAAAGTCCTGAAATCGAAAATGCCAAAATAGGAATAAGGCTTGCTATTATTAGAAATGTCCAAAAAATATCATATTCGTGAAGCAGAAACATAATGTACTCCCATTAATGTGGAATAGGCGGAACTTAAATTAGTCAATTCAATTCAGCATTGTCAATTTATCCAGAACTTCTCTCTTTTCCTCGGTGAAACAAGAATCTTTTTTGTTCAAACAAAAGCGCTTAGTTTAAGTTTAGCCTTTGTTTCCTCTGTGCTGCATCTTCTTTAAAGATTCATCCAATGGAATCCCAACTCCCTTTCTTTTGGATTTCCATTCTATTTAGATATGGTGTATGTAGATCTAATTCTTATATAAAGAAAACTTTCTCGTTTCACTTTGTCTCGCTTTCTCTAGAATCTCTAGAAAAAAGAATAGCTCTATCCTTTATTTAATATTTAATAATAAAATAATAAGAGACTATTAAATAAAAATGAGAATACTACTAAATTAGAACCTAATTAAGATAGTAGGACTAATCTATGCAGTATAATTAATGAGAAGTAATACTATAAAATAAAAATAAAGAACTCTATTTCAGAACTATGAGACAGAATATTCTGTTTTCTTATTTACTCTTTACTTTATTTTTTCTATTTAAAGTTGATCAATTTACATAATGTATCTATAAACAAAGTAATAAATATACTTAAAACAAAGTAGGAATTCGCAAAATGGATAAAATCATTGCAGTTATTATAGGGAAGTCTAGAGATATCCTATTTGAAGGAGGACGGGATTCAAATCAGGGAAAGGATCCTTTCTTCTATTGATTTGATAGAAATTCGTTTTTCTTTTCCTGTCTGTATGATTTTGATTTTCGATGAATGAGCCTTTGGTAATGCTTTTATCTCTATTCTATGTCGCAGGCGCCTATCCAGTCTATAAACAAATACTAATGAGAAAATGAAAACTATACTAAACTAAAGAAAACATAGGATAGAGATCCTAAAATCTAAAAAAGGGCATATTAGGGCTATACGGATTCGAACCGTAGACCTTCTCGGTAAAACAGATCAAACGGATTATTATCGAAATGATTTGAACTGTTTCAAAGACCCAACATGCATTTTTTTGCATTGGGCTCTTTCATAAACTGATTTAAAGATCAGTTAGTCCACCATAGTTTTTCTTTACGGAAAGATAATGAGATGGCTCCCTGTGCTCTGATTGATTTTTTGTATTATGATCTATCTAGGAGCAATACCAAAGTGTTTCAAAGGAGGATTACCTTGACTTAGGTCTGCCTCCGGTCTAAATTAAATCAACCTAAGTGAAATGGAGTCTCTATCGTTCCACTGCAAGAGTTAACTATGAGACTTCATACACCTTAAAGTTCATAGAACGAAAAGAAGTTTTTTGGAGGCCCTTATCCTCATTACGCCTAGCATTTAGTGGGCTGGATATTTACCTTATCAACTAGCAAATCCATAAGGGTTCTATTTGATTAGGCACCTGAATTGGCACCTGAATCGGACTGAACCGACTGTTTGTCAGGCTACTGTTCTCCTATTCTCTCGAATCTATGAAGTAAGACATTGATTTTGCAATAAGATCGATTATGTTCATTGCATAATAAGCTCCTTTGAAAAGCATTGGCGCACGTGTAAACGAGTTGCTCTACCGAACTGAGCTATAGCCCTTATCAGAGATATCTTAACATATAGATAATTTCTTGTCAAGATGAATATTTTCTAATGCCAGAGGATACCCCTTTGATCTGTATCTGTTTAGTATTTAGTTTAGTATTTAGTATATAACAGACCAATAACAGAGCGGTATTGCTTAGAAAAGGGATTCAATATATAATCGATCGAAGTAATGGGTCTTCCTTTGTGGTGATAAATTGCCTACTTAACTCAGTGGTTAGAGTATTGCTTTCATACGGCGGGAGTCATTGGTTCAAATCCAATAGTAGGTAAGTAGGTAGAAAAATTACTAGATAGCATTGGACTTACTTCGCTTCGCTATCTAATAACTTTTTCTACCCCTCTTCCCTTTTTCTTTGTATCAACTATAAACCACTGGATTGTCTTCAATTGGATGGGGGAATCCAATTGACAGCCTCGATTCGTATCCTAGCTCGTCTGAGAGCGAGCTTCGCTTCAACCAAATCTTTCGTACCCTCAGCTTTACTCAAGTTAGCTTCGGCTATTTCAAGTGCCTTTTGAGCTTCTTCCGGATCAATATCACTACCCAGTTCCGCATCATTTCCTAAAATGATGATCTCATTATTAACTATTCTCGCAAAACCGCTCCACAGAATCGCTGTTAACCATTGGTCGTTGAGGAGGCGTATTCTCAAAGGACCCATATCTACTGCTGTGTTAATGGGGGCGTGGTTTGGTAATACGCCAATTTGGCCACTATTAGTGGATAAAATGATTTCTTTCACTTCACAATCCCAAATAATTCGCTTAGGAGTCAGTACATAAAGATTTAATTTCATTTCTTCGATTTGTTCTCCTCTTCTAAGGTTATAGCTTTCGTGCTAGCTTCATCGATGTTACCCACCAAATAAAAAGCCTGTTCAGGTAGGCCGTCTAATTCTCCGGAAAGGATTAGTTGAAATCCCCTAATAGTTTCCGCAAGAGCAACATACTTTCCTGGAGAACCAGTAAAAACTTCTGCCACAAAGAACGGTTGTGATAAGAAACGCTCAATTTTTCTTGCTCTTGCTACAGTTAAACGATCCTCTTCCGATAATTCATCCAAGCCAAGAATTGCGATAATGTCCTGAAGTTCTTTGTAACGTTGTAAAGTTTCCTTAACTCTTTGCGCAGTTTCATAATGTTCGTTGCCAACGATCCGAGGCTGTAACATAGTCGAGGTTGAATCTAAAGGATCTACTGCTGGATAAATACCCTTGGAAGCTAATCCTCTGGAAAGTACGGTAGTAGCATCCAAATGTGCAAATGTTGTGGCAGGGGCAGGGTCGGTCAAATCGTCTGCAGGTACATAAACTGCTTGAATCGAAGTTATAGATCCCTTTTTAGTAGAAGCAATTCTTTCTTGCAAAGAACCCATTTCTGTACTAAGAGTAGGTTGATAACCCACTGCGGAGGGCATTCTCCCTAATAAAGCGGATACCTCTGATCCTGCTTGAACAAAACGAAAGATATTATCGATAAATAAAAGCACGTCTTGCTTATTAACATCTCGGAAATATTCCGCCATAGTTAGGGCAGTTAAACCAACTCTCATACGAGCTCCCGGTGGTTCATTCATTTGGCCATAGACTAGAGCTACCTTTGATTCCTCAATATTTTTTTCATTAATTACTCCGGATTCCTTCATTTCCATATAAAGATCATTTCCTTCACGAGTCCGTTCCCCTACTCCACCGAATACGGATACGCCCCCATGAGCTTTAGCAATGTTATTGATTAATTCCATGATCAGTACTGTTTTACCTACTCCAGCCCCCCCAAATAGTCCTATTTTTCCTCCACGTCGATAAGGAGCTAAAAGATCGACGACCTTAATACCTGTTTCAAAGATGGATAATTTCGTATCTAACTCGATAAAGGCAGGCGCAGATCTATGAATAGGGAACGTTGCACTACTATCTACAGGACCCAAATTGTCAACAGGCTCCCCAAGAACGTTGAAAATTCGTCCGAGAGTAGCTCCACCGACCGGAACACTGAGAGGAGCTCCCGTGTCAATCACTTCCATTCCTCTCATCAACCCGTCCGTAGCACTCATAGCTACAGCTCTAACTCGATTATTTCCTAATAATTGTTGTACCTCACAAGTCACATTAATTTGCTTATCGGCAGTGTCTCTACTCTGGACTACCAAAGCGTTATAAATATAAGGTAACTTGCCTGGGGGAAAAGTGACATCCAGCACGGGTCCAATAATTTGATCGATACGACCTGTACTTTTTTCTTCAATTGTGGAAACCCCGGGAGGAGAAGTAGTAGGATTGGTTCTCATAATTATCACATAATTAAAAAAAAGGAATTTGTCGAAATTTTTCTTTTTTTATTGTTGAATAATGCCAAATCAAATCAAAAAAAATCCAAAAGTAAAAAGGAAATGAATTAGTTAATTCAATAAGAGAGAAAAGGGGACCAGGACTTGATTTCGTTGCCCAAGCGAATCCCATTCAATCGTTTACTCATGGAATGAGTCCATTGGAAAGTTCAATCAATCTTTTTTTTCATATACATTTTGCCTTTTGTGGAGGATCTGTGCCTACTCTACTTTCCTATCTAGGACTTCGATATACAAAATATATACTACTGTGAAGCATAGATTGCTGTCAACAAAGAATTTTATTAGTATTTAGTTAGGTATTTGCATTCAAAATAAGAAAAGAGAACTATTAAGAACTTGTAAAATAAGGATTAGGAATTAATTTGGGTTGCGCTATATCTATCAAAGAGTATACAATAATTATGGATTTGGTAAATCAAATCCATGGTTTAATAACGAACCGTGTTAACTTACCATAACAACAACTCAATTCCTATCGAATTCCTATATTGGAATTCCTATAGGATAGAACATACACAGGGTGTACGCATTATATATGAATGAAACATATTCATTAACCTAAGCATGCCCTCAATTTTCTTTAATGAGTTGATATTATATTAATTGAATATCCTTTTTGTTTTACGAGATTTTTGCTAAAGTTTCATTTACGCCTAATTAACATCGAGTAGACCCTGTTATTGTGAGAATTCTTAATTCAAGAGTTATAGGGAGGGACTTATGTCACCACAAACAGAAACTAAAGCAGGTGTTGGATTTCAAGCTGGTGTTAAAGATTATAAATTGACTTACTACACCCCAGAGTATGAAACTAAGGATACTGATATCTTGGCAGCATTCCGAGTAAGTCCTCAGCCTGGGGTTCCGCCCGAAGAAGCAGGGGCTGCAGTAGCTGCCGAATCTTCTACTGGTACATGGACAACTGTTTGGACTGATGGACTTACCAGTCTTGATCGTTACAAAGGACGATGCTATCACATCGAGCCTGTTGCTGGGGAAGACAACCAATGGATCTGTTATGTAGCTTATCCATTAGACCTATTTGAAGAGGGTTCCGTTACTAACATGTTTACTTCCATTGTAGGTAACGTATTTGGTTTCAAAGCCCTACGTGCTCTACGTTTGGAGGATCTACGAATTCCCCCTACTTATTCAAAAACTTTCCAAGGCCCGCCTCATGGTATCCAAGTTGAAAGAGATAAGTTGAACAAGTACGGTCGTCCTTTATTGGGATGTACTATTAAACCAAAATTGGGATTATCCGCAAAAAATTATGGTAGAGCGTGTTATGAGTGTCTACGTGGTGGACTTGATTTTACCAAAGATGATGAAAACGTAAACTCACAACCATTTATGCGCTGGAGAGACCGTTTTGTCTTTTGTGCCGAAGCTATTTATAAATCACAGGCCGAAACCGGTGAAATCAAGGGGCATTACTTGAATGCGACTGCGGGTACATGTGAAGAAATGATTAAGAGAGCTGTATTTGCAAGAGAATTAGGGGTTCCTATTGTAATGCATGACTACTTAACTGGGGGATTCACCGCAAATACTACTTTGGCTCATTATTGCCGCGACAATGGCCTACTTCTTCACATTCACCGTGCAATGCATGCAGTTATTGATAGACAGAAAAATCATGGTATGCATTTCCGTGTATTAGCTAAAGCATTGCGTATGTCTGGGGGAGATCATATCCACTCCGGTACAGTAGTAGGTAAGTTAGAAGGGGAACGCGAAATGACTTTAGGTTTTGTTGATTTATTGCGCGATGATTTTATTGAAAAAGATCGTGCTCGCGGTATCTTTTTCACTCAGGACTGGGTATCCATGCCAGGTGTTATACCGGTAGCTTCAGGTGGTATTCATGTTTGGCATATGCCAGCTCTGACCGAAATCTTTGGGGACGATTCTGTATTACAATTTGGTGGAGGAACTTTAGGACATCCTTGGGGAAATGCACCTGGTGCAGCAGCTAATCGAGTGGCTTTAGAAGCCTGTGTACAAGCTCGTAACGAAGGGCGCGATCTTGCTCGCGAAGGTAATGAAATTATCCGAGCAGCTTGCAAATGGAGTCCTGAACTAGCCGCAGCTTGTGAAGTATGGAAGGCGATCAAATTCGAGTTCGAGCCGGTAGATACTATTGATTAACTAGATAAAACTAAAGATAAAGAAGGTATAAATAAAAAAGAAACGAAATAAAAAGAGAAAAAAATCAGTTATGAAATGCAGTAATTCTTCTTTATTCTTCTAATTGATTGCAATTAAACTCGGCTCAATCTTTTTTAGAAAAAAAAGATTGAGCCGAATAAAAATAGATCATGATATGATCATGAGACTTGACAAATTGAGATTCGTCTATTCTATATATCTAGAATATATATATTAAGGTATAATACAATAAAGAAATACAAATAAAATAATAAAATAATAAAATATAGTATTATCATATGATAATGATAATGGAATCAAATACGCAGTATTTACAGAAAAAAGTCTTCGTTTATTGGGAAAGAATCAATATACTTTTAATGTCGAATCGGGATTCACTAAGACAGAAATAAAGCATTGGGTCGAACTCTTCTTTGGTGTTAAGGTGGTAGCTGTGAATAGCCATCGACTACCTGGAAAAGGTAGAAGAATAGGACCTATTCTGGGCCATACAATGCATTACAGACGTATGATCATTACCCTTCAACCGGGTTATTCTATTCCACTTCTAGATAGAGAAAAAAACTAAAGGAGAATGAATGAAAAAAGACATAGTTTGGAAGTTAGACCTTTTTATAGGACTCTCTTTCAATTTCAAAAAAGAGGACGTTTGAAACTTTTAACAGGCGTAATCGTGAGTCAACAAGTGACTCGAACTGTGTGTAAAAAAAGAAGCATTTTTTTTTTTTCAAAATGCTAGAACTAGATAAGGAAGTTTTCTATAACCTTGAGAAAAAGGATAAAAAGGTAGTTTTTTTTTAGTTTATGACTCCGATCAAGAGCGAGAAATCCTTGATTTGGGATTGGACATAGAACCTGGACCCATCGTAGAGACGTTTAGTTCAAAAGAAAGGATCGTATCCTGATGGTAAGAATTATACTTTCGTGGAAATACAGCGCTATAGACTTCAATGCGGTAGAGTAGACGTTTTGTTTCTAATTTTTCTGGACCAAACCTCCGCTCCGACCCAACGATACAATGAATTTTTTCTGTTCATATTCATAAATAAAAAAGATTCGGAATCGCAATGCTACTATATGCGTCCAGAGGAGTATTTGGAATAATATTCTTCTATAATCCATTATTGCGGGGGGTCTTACTAACAGGGCTTCGCTGCACGGGACAGGTCTTCGTCGAAAAGCTAACTCCACCCGGCATTTTCATACCCTTTCTTTGGGTGGTATATCGCCTTTTAAAGTCTAAGAGGGTAGTAGGGGATCTATAGTAGGTAAGATAATTTGCCCTTTGATTTTGATTGAATATACTATTTTTCCGCCTTTACCACGCATTATTGTATGCGCTTCTAGAGAAGTATGTATGCAGGAAGTAAATTCTAACCGCTTTCTTTTGAATCCAATTTCAAATTAGATTAGAAAGATAGAAAGGCCATGAGGATGGGAAAATCAAAATAAAATCTTTTTAATTAGTTCTCCTTTTTTGGAATTTTCTTATTATCCTTTCATTTTTTTTACAGAATATTTTTCAAACTAAAAATAAAAAATACAATACAATAGTCAATATTCCTTATAATAGATATACTTAATTATATCATAAGAATCTTAAGATATTTTTCGACTAGATAGAAATAGTAAATTTGAATTGAGACACCTATTCCATGACGGATTTAAACTTACCTTCTATTTTCGTGCCTTTAGTAGGCTTAGTATTTCCGGCAATTGCAATGACTTCTTTATTTCTTTATGTGCAAAAAAATAAGATTGTCTAGTATTTTTTAGTGTAAGTAATATAATATGGTAGGGTATGTGGCTTTTTCTACACACACTTTCTACACACAAATGAAAAACGGTTATGGATGCGGATATAGGCTACGAGCATAAATGCATGAATATGCAGAGCCAGGTATAGCGAGTTTTATTTTATTTATTTTAATTGAATCAACGAATATTTTTTGAATAGAAAGTCAATGTATCTAACCTATTATTTCACAGGAGTACTAGTTGCTGAAGGCGATTTCAGAATCAAAAAAAGTAAAGTCAAAATTATTTAGCTTATTCTCTCAATTTCAATCGACCGCTGCTGGATTTAGTATATCTAATATGAATTGGCGATCAGAACACATATGGGTAGAACTTCTAAAAGGTTCTCGAAAAAGGGGTAATTTTTTCTGGGCCTGTATTCTTTTTCTAGGTTCACTAGGATTCTTATCGGTTGGGATTTCCAGTTATCTTGGTAAGAATATTATATCTATACTTCCATCTCAAGAAATTCTTTTTTTTCCGCAGGGGGTCGTGATGTCTTTCTACGGAATCGCAGGCCTATTCATTAGCTCCTACTTGTGGTGTACTATTTTGTGGAATGTAGGTAGTGGTTATGACCGATTCGATAGAAAAGAGGGAATAGTGTGCATTTTTCGTTGGGGATTCCCTGGAATAAAACGTCGCGTCTTCCTTCGATTCCTTATGCGGGATATCCAATCAATTAGAATTCAGGTTAAAGAGGGTCTTTATCCTCGTCGTATTCTTTATATGGAAATCCGGGGCCAGGGGATCATTCCCTTGACTCGTACTGATGATAAATTTTTTACTCCACGAGAAATTGAACAAAAAGCTGCCGAATTGGCCTATTTCTTGCGCGTACCAATTGAAGTATTTTGAGGTATCTTTTTTGAACTGAGTTGAATGAAGAAAAGAAGAATTGGAAGAAGAAAAGTTTTCTCAACACAGGGAGGAAGTCCCTTCTAAATTGGATTTGTTATTGTAAGGGGATTTTTAAGTATTTATCTAAAGGAAGGAACAAACGAGGATAAGAGAAATTTGCTTTTAATTTTTTTTTATCCAAGTTAGATATATCGCATACTATTCTTCCTTTTTCATCCGAAAGGGCTTTTTTTTTATTCTATTTCACTATTTCATTCCATCTAGATCTAAGAAAGAACCCAATGCACTGAAATTCCACTAATAACTAATATACAAAAAAGAAGAATAGATACAGGGTATCAAACCTATAGAGTTTTTGCTTCAAAGAAATAGAAATATCATGAAATAGAAATATCATCATATAGAGTCAGGGAATGGAATAGAGTCAGCGAATGAAGCATATTCATTAACAACTCCATTTACAGATCAAAAATGAAAAAAAAGAAAGCATTGCCTTCTTTACTATATCTTGTATTTATCGTACTTTTGCCTTGGGGGGTCTCTTCCTCATTTAACAAATGTCTGGAACTTTGGATTAAGAATTGGTGGAATACCAGGCAATCCGAAACTCTCTTAACTGATATTCAAGAGAAAAGGATTCTAGAAAGATTCATAGAATTAGAAGAACTTTCTCTCTTGGACGAGATGATAAAAGGGAAACTAAAGACACATGTACAAAAACCTCCTACAGGAATACACAAGGAAATAATACAATGGGTCAAAATAAATAATGAGGATCATCTCCATACCATTTTGCATTTCTCGACAAATATAATCTGTTTGGCTATTCTAAGTGGTTCTTTTTTTCTGGGTAAAGAGGAACTTGTCATTTTGAATTCTTGGGTTCAGGAATTCTTCTATAATTTAAATGACTCAATAAAAGCTTTTTTTATTCTTTTAGTTACTGATTTTTTTGTTGGATTTCACTCCACCCGTGGTTGGGAACTAGTAATTCGTTGGGTCTACAACGATTTTGGATGGGCTCCTAACGAGCTTATTTTCACTATTTTTGTTTGTAGTTTTCCAGTAATTCTAGATACATGTTTGAAATTTTGGGTCTTTTTTTGTTTAAATCGTCTATCTCCTTCGCTTGTAGTCATTTATCATTCAATTAGTGAAGCATAAATTCATTTGATCTCCCGATATTAATATTAATCAAATTAGCAAGCATCTTTTTTTAGAAAGAAAGCCCTTTTCCATTTTAGCAAAATTCTTTCTATTTATACCTACTTTAAGGTATTCATCATTGCAGTACAACTGTTGCAGTAGAATGACAACAGATTCGTGTATAGGGAACTAGATTAGCTTAGCTACCTATCTAATTTATTGTAGAAATTCTGGGATCTGCGATTGGACATGGAAAATAGAAATACTTTTTCTTGGGTAAAGGAACAGATAACTCGATCGATTTCTGTATCGATCATGATATACGTAATAACTCGGACATCTATTTCAAATGCATATCCCATTTTTGCGCAGCAGGGTTATGAAAACCCACGAGAAGCAACTGGACGAATTGTATGTGCCAATTGCCATTTAGCTAGCAAGCCCGTCGATATTGAAGTTCCCCAAGCTGTGCTTCCCGATACTGTATTTGAAGCAGTTCTTCGAATTCCTTATGATATGCAATTGAAACAAGTTCTTGCTAATGGAAAAAAGGGAGGGTTGAATGTAGGTGCTGTTCTTATTTTGCCCGAGGGATTCGAATTAGCGCCGCCCGATCGTATTTCCCCTGAGTTAAAAGAAAAGATAGGAAATCTTGCTTTTCAGAGTTATCGTCCCGATAAAAAAAACATTCTTGTGATAGGCCCTGTTCCCGGTAAGAAATATAGTGAAATTGTCTTTCCCATTCTTTCCCCTGATCCTGCTACGAAGAAAGATGCTCATTTCTTAAAATATCCCATATATGTAGGGGGAAACCGAGGAAGAGGACAGATCTATCCTGATGGTAGCAAGAGTAACAATACAGTCTATAATGCTACGTCAACAGGTATAGTAAGAAAAATACTACGTAAAGAAAAGGGGGGGTATGAAATATCCATAGTTGATGCATCAGATGGACGCCAAGTGATTGATATTATACCTCCCGGACCAGAACTTCTTGTTTCAGAGGGGGAATCCATCAAGCTTGATCAACCATTAACAAGCAATCCTAATGTGGGAGGTTTTGGTCAGGGGGACGCAGAAATCGTGCTTCAGGATCCATTACGTGTCCAAGGCCTTTTGTTCTTCTTCGCATCCGTTATTTTGGCACAAGTTTTTTTGGTTCTCAAAAAGAAACAGTTTGAAAAGGTTCAATTGTACGAAATGAATTTCTAGGTCCCGGGATTTCTTACCATCAAGTTGGTAAAAAGCCTCGATTTATTGGCAATTGCTAGAATTATCTATGATCTATTTTGGAAATCCTTTTTTTGTTTAGACTGCTTTTTGTTTATGAGATGTCTGGAATTCCTTATTTATATCCCATGCAAAAGAAGAGAATCCAAGGCAAAGGCGAGAACAATCAAATTAAAATTTCTTCTTTTTCGGAGGGATTGCAGGTCTTCTTAATCGTCTATTCGGCACAAGAAAAAGCCTTTTTCTTGTGCCGATTCTTCTTGTATCAAAATAAGAATCCTTTTTCTTCCTAATTCGTCAAAGATTACTATTTCTTCTTTATTCGGGTCTGTCTCTTGGACCTCTTTTTCTTTTGCTTAGGTTTAGCCGAGGTAGTGGACAAACAGAGGGGAAGAAAATATGGCGGGGGAAAAATTTCTTGTGATTGTGAGCAAATTGCTTGGCTTGTTTAATTAAGTTCAACTTCAAATTTACAGAAATTTTGCAAAAAAAAAGTAAACTCTTCCATTGAAGGTTTTTTTATTTTTAGGCTAGTTGAATAGTTTTGATTAAGGTTTTATTAGTTTATTACTCGAAACTAAATCAAGGATTTTCAGGATACTTCCTTCGTGGAATAAGATATTGGATCCTCGAGTGATCTCTTTTTCTTGTTGCTTCATAAGAGTGAATCGAATAGATTCAATTCGCGTTATAAGAGTAAAATAAAAATTCCGCGGGTCCTTTCCGCTCTAATCAGATAAAGGGGGGTAAGGACCCGCTAAGCTCCTACTTTTTCATGTTTACAATCTGGTCCCTCCGATTACTATAGAGATGAACCCAATCCAGAATATGAACCATAAAAGAAAACACCTACTAAACCAATCACAGCAATACCAGCTACAGTACCTATCAGCCAAAGAGGAATTCTTCCAGTAGTATCGGCCATTTCCCCTACTTTCCTCCACATTTTATCAATTGGTCATGCTAGAGACAAAAACAGTCATGGGTAGTTATAAGGATGGTATCCTTCCAAATGGGATAAGAGAATTCTTATTAGTCTCTTTCTTTCTCTCAATTGAAGAAGTAATTGGAAAATAAAACAGCAAGTACAAAAATGAGTAATAAACCCCAGTATAGACTGGTACGATTCAATTCAACATTTTGTTCATTCGGGTTTGATTGTGTCATAGTTCTATAGTTGGAATTTGTTTTATCGTTGGATGAACTGCATTGCTGATATTGATCCCAAGAAAAAAACAGTAGGTACAGCTAGTCCGTGAATAGCCAGCCATCGCACTGTAAAAATAGGATAGGTTCGATCTATGGTCATTGAGGGCCTCCTAAAAGGATCTACTAAATTCATCGAGTTGTTCTAAAGAATCAAAACGGTCGGTTATTAACGGAATTCCTTGTCGGCTTTCCGTGAAATACTCGTTTGGCCTAGGACTTCCAAACACGTCATAAGCTAAACCCGTACTGACAAATAACCAACCCGCAATGAATAGGGAAGGTATAGTAATGCTATGAATAACCCAGTATCGAATACTGGTAATAATATCAGCAAAAGAACGTTCTCCCGTGCTTCCAGACATGCTGAACTCCCAAAATTTTTGTACATTCAAAAAAGGAATTGATTCCGTAAAAGATGGGATCGACCAGTAAATAGAAAATTACTGATATTTCATCCTTGTGAGATTGTCAATTTTGTACCAAAGGTGTATTTTGAGTATACCGAATTAGTATAGCTATCCTTCCTATGGCACAGCAATCTGGTTTTGCCTGGTTCCGAAACATAATTACTTTTTTATTTTTTTTTTGTCTATAGGTAAGCTATATGTTATTCAAGGCATCAATAGAAAACCCCATTTTTGTAGGTTCTACTTACTTTTCATTGGCTTCGGAATAATAGAGTAATTCGGAATAGCAGCCAAAATCTTGGGAAAATCTAAGTTAATGATCAATAGGTTTGGATAAATAATTTAGGAAGGATATTCTCATACTGACACAATACAAGGACAAGTATATGTGAAATCTATCCTTTCATAATTCGTAATTCATCCTTGTATTGTTTGTTGGATTAGGTCTAACTTTCTTGACCAAACTGCGAGCGCGGAACTTTACGAGATGAAATAGGGAAAGACAGAAGATAGAATAGAACTTAAAAGGATAATTGAAGTGACTCGTCTTCGAATCTACTTTGGTTGGAGTTCGAAAAAGGAATAAAAATAAAGTAAATTCAAGGAAGAGCTTTCTTTTTTTTTTTTTTTTAACAGCCCCTTGGCAGGTCGTGGAATGCTTTTGTTCTCCTCTTATTCCATATGGAATACAATCAGTTAAAATAAGAAGGAATAGGGGAATATTCGATCGTTCACTCCAAAAAGAGGGTCCTATTGAAAAAGAAATTATCCAAAATAGAAAGAAGTTTTTTTTTTCAAATTCAATTGTTTATTTATCTCTTATTCAAAAATTTCCCTGAAAATTGAATTTCTTTTTTTCATTCAATGGGGTTAGATGATCTAGTTCTTAATATTATTACTTTACTCAATTGACAAATTCCACAACAAATCTCTTGATTCGGAATTAGGGACTCATGTATCATCTGATGAATCCACTTTCTTTTACACTTCTGTATCTTACTCTATCTTGTTTTTTAGTATTATCTAAAATAACTGATGAATTATGAATTTTCCATAACTTAGGTAAATGCTTTACCAACATATGTAGTGTAGTAAAAAAAAATAAATGGAATTTAACTCTTTCATGCTTACTTTAACTAGTTATTTTGGTTTTCTACTGGCTGCTTTAACTATAACCCCAGCTCTATTTATTGGCTTGAACAAGATACGCCTTATTTGAATTGACTGAATAATTATAATTCAGAAAAGAAAAATCTTTCTTTGGGATTCCTGGCATTCTACGACTCTTTTCCAGACTAATTAGGAATTCTTTTCTTGGTCATTGAGATTCGTGGATAATTTAGAGTACTATTTAGGGATAGATCGTACCTCTTTTTTTATCCCCTCGAACAAATCGAAATGATTGAAGTTTTTCTATTTGGAATCGTCTTAGGCCTAATTCCTATTACTTTAGCGGGATTATTCGTGACTGCGTATTTGCAATACAGGCGTGGGGATCAGTTGGATCTTTGATTGAGTCATTTTTTTTTTTTGATTGACCTCCTCCAGACCAGAGAGGAGGTCAAATTGAAATTGGAGTTACAATTCAATTTTGTTAAGTTATTTTACTCTGCTTCGACATAAAATAGATGGAATCACGCTCTGTAGGATTTGAACCTACGACATCGGGTTTTGGAGACCCGCGTTCTACCGAACTGAACTAAGAGCGCTTTCATTCATTCAAAAAGAAAATCTTTTTCTATTCCTAATGTATCTCACGTACGTATAGTCTCCACAAATTCAAGTTATACCCACTTTACTTTAATTGATCTCGTCGCTACTGCCTATAAAGAAGAAAGAAGTAATAGGTAGGGATGACAGGATTTGAACCTGTGACATTTTGTACCCAAAACAAACGCGCTACCAAGCTGCGCTACATCCCTTTTCCAAATTAAATTGTTGTACAATGCCATTGTACACAATTCCTGTCTTCTTTTCCACATCATAATTTTCTTCTTCTTTCTTTCTATCTATATATAGAACCCTCGTGTCATTTCTTCTTTTTGGTCTCATATAATTAAGGAATTATATACATATAAAATCCAATATAATTTCGCCTATAAAAGAAGGATTACTTTTCCTTGGTAATATATAGGAAGAAGGGGTCATCTTTTTCTTTTTTAGGGATAGGAAAATTTCGTCGATATGGTTCATTTTATATATAGCATAACAATCTTGGGCAAGAGTTTATGATCATATATGTATTCCAACAAGGAAGGAGGATTTTCAATGCGGGATATAAAAACATATCTCTCTGTAGCACCCGTGCTAAGTACTCTATGGTTTGGTGCTTTAGCAGGTTTATTGATAGAAATTAATCGTTTATTCCCAGATGCTTTGTCATTCCCTTTTTTTTAATTCTAGTTATTGCTATGGGAGGGATAGATTTCTTCGTGATATGACAAAATTTGATCCTTTTCAATCTTTTTTTAGTATCGGAAGGAAAAAGAAAGAAAAGATGGATTGGGTTGAACCTCAGAGTCATTAAAAATTTGGTAAACCCCATTTTTGAAAATAGAAATTCAATTTAAAGGGGTACCCAAGCTAAATAAGGCCTCAGAAATCAGAGCATAGAAAAGGCGGGGCTGGCTAATTAAATGAAAGGATTTCGAACCAAAATCTTTGCTAATTCGACAAGGATTGTATTCTTTAATTATTTCTCTATTTTTTATTACTTAATTAAAGAATAAAAAAAAATTATTCTAATGAATTTTATTCTTCTTCTTCGGATTCAAAATAGAAGAATAAAAGAATAAGTAGAAGAATTAAGTTAAGTCAATCCAAAAAGAAAAGGAGGTTCATGGCCAAGGGAAAAGATGTTAGAATCAGAGTTATTTTGGAATGCATCAGTTGTGTTCGAAAAGGTGCCAATGAGGAATCGACGGGGATTTCTAGATATAGTACTCAAAAGAATCGCCACAATACACCCGGACAATTAGAATTCAAAAAATTTTGTCGTTATTGTCGCAAGCATACGACTCATCACGAAATAAAGAAATAGGAACATCGTGTGTTTGATCTTTCCAAACAACAGAAAGAGTAAGAACTTCATATTTAATATATAAAGAAAACATAGTATAGAATACAAAATACAAATCAACTCATCTGATTTCCGGTAGATATTATTTCATATGTATAGAGGGTATTCATATACTATAATATGAATCAAATAAGATATGGATCAAAGAAAAACTACTTCTTCTGGATCCTAAATTAATAAAATAAAGAAGTGAATTTTCAAATTTTCAAATTTTAAATAAGGAATAAATCATGTATACATCTAAACAACCTTTTCTTAAATCTAAGCAACCCTTTAGTAAATCCAAGCAAACTTTTAATAAATCCAAGCAACCCTTTCGTAAATCCAAGCAAACTTTTCGTAAATTCAAGCAACCTTTTCGTAAATCTAAACAACCTTTTCGTAGGCGTCCCCGGATTGGCCCGGGAGATCGAATTGATTATAGAAACATGAGTTTAATTAATAGATTTATTAGTGAACAAGGAAAAATATTATCGAGACGAATAAATAGATTAACCTTGAAACAACAACGATTAATTACTCTTGCTATAAAACAGGCTCGTATTTTATCTTTCTTACCGTTTCGTAACTATGAGAACGAAAAGCAATTTCAAGCCCAGTCAATTTCAATAATTACAGGTTCTAGACCCAGAAAAAATAGACATATTCCTCAATTAACGCAAAAGTACAATTCCAATCGAAACTTAAGAAACAACAACCAAAATTTAAGAAACAACAACCGGAACTTAAGTTCCGATTGTTGATGTTTTATTCGAATTCGAAAGGGCCAGACCTATATATATTATAAAGAAAGTAATCCAGCTCGTTGATTCCTACCACTTAATCTTAATTTATTGTATCTTCCCGGAGTTCCCTCTCCGGGAATTCATCTTTTATTATTCCAGTATATTACTTTATTTATACCTTTAATTGATGATCTTTATTTTATTGGAAATCGTGTAAAGATTATTTGGATTTGATACAGCTACTTGTGCAAGCATTTTACGATTAAGAATCAATTTCTTCTTGTACAGGTTGTGTATTAATTTACTATAACTATCGAATACTTTATATACCCGCGTTGCTGCGTTTATCCGAGTGATCCACAAACGACGAAAATCCCTCTTTTGCCTACCTCTATCTCGATGAGAGGAAACAAAAGCTCTTTTTACCTGTTGGGTAATCATTCGATTAAGTCTTAAATGAGCCCCTCTAAAGTTTGAGGCAAATGAACGCATTTTTGTTCGTCGTCTCCGGGCTATATATCCTCGCGGAACTCTGGTCATTGAATCAAATTAACCTTAATGAATAACTAATGATTTCTCTTCTTTTAGCCACCCTTTTTCTCATTAATAACAAAACTAATTATTCCGATATATAAAATATTAATTCCAATGGCTTTTGCTATAGTAACCTTCCCAACCACGATTTTTTATTCCACTCCGTTCAGTTATTTCTATACGAAATAACAAATTCATTCTAATAATACTAAAAAAAATAGTGGGTTCCATCGTTTCTATGGTTCCCTTTTAAACGGTGAGGCCCTCTCTATACACCGGAGCCCTTTCTTTCATCAAAAGGTATTGCGAACTTGTATAGTCCACATTCTTTGGCTCTACCTATCCATTATAGAGTAAATAGCTCTTTTCACAATAAGAGTTATCCATACAGTGACGGTATTTAATTATGAAAGTTGGCTAAGTAGCTGACCCTGTTAGTCCGTTCTTTTAAGATAAAGGAGCATAAGCCTTTTTCTTTTTATTACTATTTCCTCCGCTTAATGGATAACCATTTGCTACCAATGGGAGAATTGCTTCTTATTTCCAATTTAGATAATTGGATTTGCACCAAAGGAAACCATAAATTCCATATACCATAGAAATCTAGGATAGAGAAGCTATATCCTATTCATTGGTACTAATCATGGATACTTCAATTTTTTTTATATTTGTTTGAAGTCATGATCTGAACGAGTCGCACATACACCCTAGCACATGTTCCTCGACGCTGAGGGCATCCTTTAAGCGCGGCCGTTTTTCGAGCATTTCGTATTGGCTGTCTTGCGTTTCTAATAAGTTGTTTAACCGTCGGCATGTTGTATGTATATAGAAAAAAATGGATTGGTTTAGATCCATCTTAACCTGATGATTGCTCATCATGAAGTCTTTCTATTTTCTATTAAATCGAGGAAAACACGAATTTAGCTGTGAAATAACTTTACAAGAAATCCGGACACTACCAATCCTTAAACATTTCTGGAAACCACACTGGATCAGTATCGCAGTGCTTGTCAATCATTTCATCCCCTACAATATCGACAAGTCCATAAGCTTTGGCTTCGTCTGCTGACATAAAAACATCCCTTTCCATGTCTTCGGATACAACCCAAAAAGGCTTGCCTGTTCTTACTGCATAAACCCTTGTGATCATTTCGCGAACTTTGTGTAACTCTTCTACTTCTAGTAAAAATTCTGGTGTCCTTGCCCGATAATAAGCACTAGCAGGTTGGTGAAGCATAATCCTCGCGTGAGGGAATGCTATACGCTTGGTGGGTTCTCCTCCAAGCAGAATGAAGGACGCCATGGAGGCGGCTATTCCGAGGCATATTGTATATATATCTGGTGTCACCGTTTGCATCGTATCAAAAATAGCCATTCCTGAGATTAGCCACCCGCCTGGGGAGTTTATAAACAAAAAAATATCACTAATTCCATCTTCTATACTCAGATATACCATGAGACCTGTAATATGATTCGTGATCTCGCAACGAATCT
Organism: Triticum urartu; assembly: GCF_056163025.1. Classification (NCBI taxonomy): domain Eukaryota; kingdom Viridiplantae; phylum Streptophyta; class Magnoliopsida; order Poales; family Poaceae; genus Triticum; species Triticum urartu. The sequence continues at coordinate 11,872 of NW_028259600.1, read as the reverse complement.
CTTGACCTAAAAAAAGTGTCCTTTCTCGATACATAACATTGTATAAGTCAACCCAAGTCGCTTCTTCATCTCCAGGAATCCGGTAAGGTACTTTTGGAACACCAATGGGCATATTAGATTAATATTATTAAATTTAAGTAAGAAAACCACACTTTAATATGGAAACGTAAGAATGGAACAGAAAGAAAGAATCCGCAGTTTATTGTCTTAATTTTTATTCTTATTCTATATGAATATTATAGATTCTATTAATACGTAGATTGAAAGGTTATACATATAAGGAATGTAAGACAGATTGAATAAAGAAAAGGGAATGGGTGATTTGAATGCTAAACAAAGAGGGGTAGCGATCTATTCTTCGTTTTTTCCAAATTGGCCAAGTTACCCATTGCATATTGGCACTTATCGAGTATAGAATAGATCTGCTTCTCTTTCTTCTTATGAACAGAATTGGCTTCTTATTTTTAATGGAATGAAATAAATATTCGCGCTTTCTGACACAGAATCCCCTAGAAGGGTTAGGTACATAGGATATGGATAGTCTTTTTCAATGCGATAAAATAAAGCGACATCGTGTCTATTTTTCTTTGCTAAAGGGGTATTTCCATGGGTTTGCCTTGGTATCGTGTTCATACTGTCGTATTGAATGATCCGGGTCGATTGCTTGCGGTGCATATAATGCACACAGCTCTAGTTTCTGGTTGGGCTGGCTCAATGGCTTTATACGAATTAGCAGTTTTTGATCCCTCTGATCCTGTTCTGGATCCAATGTGGAGACAAGGTATGTTCGTAATTCCCTTCATGACTCGTTTAGGAATAACGGATTCGTGGGGTGGTTGGAGTATTTCAGGAGGAACTGTAACAAATCCGGGTATTTGGAGTTATGAAGGTGTGGCAGGTACGCATATTGTGTTTTCTGGCTTGTGTTTCTTGGCAGCGATCTGGCATTGGGTATATTGGGACCTAGAAATATTCTCTGATGAGCGGACGGGAAAACCCTCTTTGGATTTGCCCAAGATCTTTGGAATTCATTTATTTCTTGCAGGGGTGGCTTGCTTTGGCTTTGGGGCATTTCATGTAACGGGTTTGTATGGTCCTGGGATATGGGTATCCGATCCTTATGGACTAACTGGAAAAGTACAAGCTGTAAATCCAGCGTGGGGTGCAGAAGGTTTTGATCCTTTTGTTCCGGGGGGAATAGCTTCTCATCATATTGCTGCGGGTACATTGGGTATATTAGCGGGCTTATTCCATCTTAGTGTCCGTCCGCCTCAACGTCTATATAAAGGATTACGTATGGGCAATATTGAAACTGTACTTTCCAGTAGTATCGCTGCTGTTTTTTTTGCAGCTTTCGTAGTTGCTGGAACTATGTGGTATGGGTCAGCAACGACCCCAATCGAATTATTTGGGCCTACTCGTTATCAGTGGGATCAGGGATACTTTCAGCAAGAAATATATCGAAGAGTTAGCAATGGTTTAGCCGAAAATCTTAGTTTATCAGAAGCTTGGTCTAAAATTCCCGAAAAATTAGCCTTTTATGATTATATTGGTAATAATCCGGCAAAAGGGGGATTATTCAGAGCAGGCTCAATGGACAATGGGGATGGAATAGCTGTTGGATGGTTAGGACATCCCGTCTTTAGAGATAAAGAAGGACGTGAGCTTTTTGTACGCCGTATGCCTACTTTTTTTGAAACATTTCCGGTTGTTTTGGTAGATGAGGAGGGAATTGTTAGAGCAGACGTTCCTTTTAGAAGAGCAGAATCCAAATATAGTGTTGAACAAGTAGGTGTAACGGTGGAGTTCTATGGTGGCGAACTTAATGGAGTAAGTTATTCTGATCCTGCTACTGTAAAAAAATATGCGAGGCGTTCTCAATTAGGGGAAATTTTTGAATTAGACCGGGCTACTTTGAAATCTGATGGTGTTTTTCGCAGCAGTCCAAGGGGTTGGTTCACTTTTGGTCATGCTACCTTTGCTTTGCTCTTCTTTTTCGGACACATTTGGCATGGCGCTAGAACATTGTTCCGAGATGTTTTTGCTGGTATTGATCCAGATTTGGATGCTCAAGTGGAATTTGGAACATTCCAAAAAGTGGGAGATCCAACTACAAGGAAACAGGCAGTTTGATACACATTGTTATAGTATCTTTCACCTCTCTTTTTTGATTTGACATGGGAAACATCTCCCATCCTTTCTTTGACTCTTTTTCTTTCTTTATATGGGAAATTATCCCAAATGACAAATGAATAGGTGTGGAAGTTATAATTGTAAATAAACCAGGATCGAATCTATGGAAGCATTGGTTTATACGTTCCTTTTAGTTTCGACTTTAGGGATAATTTTTTTCGCTATCTTCTTCCGAGAACCACCTAAGGTTCCACCAACTCCAACTAAAAGAATAAAATAATTTCATTTAAGTAAGAAGTCCCCCTATCTGGGAGACTTCTTACTTAAATTAGTCTCCGTGTTCTTCGAATGGATCTCTTAATTGTTGAGAGGGTTGCCCAAACGCGGTATATAAGGCATACCCAGTAAAGCTTACAAGTAAACCAGATATGGAGATGGCGACTAAAGTTGCTGTTTCCATTTTTATAGAATTTCAAGATTACAATGGATCTACGAAAAGATCGTGTATTTACAACTACAACGGAATAGTATACAAAGTCAACACCAATGATTAAATAGAATTTATGGCTACACAAACCGTTGAAGATAGTTCTAAACCTAGGCCAAAACGAACTGGTGCAGGTAGTTTACTGAAACCCTTGAATTCGGAATATGGGAAAGTCGCCCCGGGTTGGGGGACTACTCCTTTTATGGGGATCGCAATGGCTTTATTCGCTATATTCCTATCTATCATTTTAGAAATTTATAATTCTTCCGTTTTACTGGACGGAATTTTAACCAATTAGGTTTCTACTAACTAAAACTAGGAAGTCAGAGTTTTTCCATCCAAAAAAGCCTTTCTAGTTTAAGATCTACATTTCTAGATATTATGGTAGTTCGACCGCGGAATTTTTTTGTTTCGGTATCTCTGGAATATGAGTGTGTGACTTGTTAGAATTGATCCTATTGATAATACATAGAAAGGGCCTGTTATCTCTATCAAGATGATTCTAATTCGTCAGATATTATTTATTCTAGTATCTGGAACACGAAATAGATAGAGTGGATCAAAAAAAAATGGAACTATGATTCATACTCACTATTAAGACCTCGCAACCAGACTGAAAAATTCAAGTAGTTCTTAAATAAAAATAAAAAAGAAATTTTCTTCCTTCCAATTTTGTTTGCCCAAAAGACAACTTTTTTTCTCTCGATTTTGTCGAGTCATTACACTGATTCAATAAATGATTATCAAGCGGTTCTTATTCGAAGAACCCTTGCCTTTTGTTTAGCTTGAGACTAAATCATCGTGGCTCTAGTATGAATCTAAGGTTTTAATTGAACTGATTCATAGGATCTCAACAAGATAATTTCTATATTACGCATAAAAAAACAAATCCTTTATAGGGAAGAGAAAAGTCAAGAAGCCTCTAATGACCAACATAAGGGAAAGGAAGAAAGAAAGACGCGCCAACTTGAGATTTTTTGGCATTATCATCACAAAGAAGATATTCCGGATTTTTCTTATTTGATATCTTCAAGGCAAATCGACCCAATTCAGTGGCTGATGAAGTTTTGAACCTTTTTTCTAATATTCGTTGAAAATTTTTGTGTTTCTGCTTGAGCCGTACGAGATGAAATTTTCATATACGGCTCTTAGAGGGGGACTCGGGTTAGTTACCTATCTCAATAAAGTATATGATTGGTTTGAGGAACGTCTTGAGATTCAGGCAATTGCAGATGATATAACTAGTAAATATGTTCCTCCCCATGTCAACATATTTTATTGTTTAGGGGGAATTACACTTACTTGTTTTCTAGTACAAGTCGCTACCGGTTTTGCTATGACTTTTTACTACCGACCAACCGTTACAGAGGCTTTTTCCTCGGTTCAATACATAATGACCGAGGCCAACTTTGGTTGGTTAATCCGATCAGTTCATCGATGGTCAGCAAGTATGATGGTTTTAATGATGATCCTGCATGTATTTCGTGTGTATCTCACAGGGGGATTTAAAAAACCCCGCGAATTAACTTGGGTCACAGGTGTGGTTTTGGCTGTTTTGACTGCATCATTTGGTGTAACTGGTTATTCTTTGCCTTGGGATCAAATTGGCTATTGGGCAGTCAAAATTGTGACAGGTGTACCTGACGCCATTCCGGTAATAGGATCGCCTTTAGTGGAGTTATTACGCGGAAGTGCTAGTGTGGGCCAATCCACTTTGACTCGTTTTTATAGTTTACATACCTTTGTACTGCCTCTGCTTACTGCCGTATTTATGTTAATGCACTTTCCAATGATACGTAAGCAAGGTATTTCGGGTCCTTTATAGGGAAGGCATATCATAGAGAATTATAATTATCATATATCATATCGGGTAGGTTTTGGTATTTCATTGCTACAAGCATGGGTTATTGTAAAATAACACATGTCATTTGGATACTTCTCTTCAACTCCAAAGTATTTTTATACAATACAAATAGTTGAAGTTAATTTTACGAAAGAAAAAAGGCGGATTATGGGAGTGTGTGACTTGAATTATTGATTTGGCCATGCAGATAAAGAATTGGATCTGCCACATTAGAATTCACAACCAAAGGTGTCTCCGCATCCAATCAACATGTAAGTCCCCTACCTAGGAAGGATAGGCTGGTTCACTTGAGGAGAATATCTTCTATGATCATACCGCAACCATGTCATCCATGAACAGGCTCCGTAAGATCCCATAGAGTAGAAATGGAATAAGTCATGTGACATGATCCAGTTCTCTATTTATTACACTTACCTTTTTATTATAGTATGGAAATGCATTCATTTTCTTTGCATCGATTGTGATCCGCAATACTATCGGAGTAAAAGAAGGGATCTAAGGAAGAATGTAGGCTAAACTTTTTGATTTTTTATTAGTAACAAGTAAATATTTTGTTTGGAGGTAAGAAACTTGCGATATTGAGGGGATAAATACCAACTAATCAAGAGACATGAGACAATCCACAAAGCAATTGATCATGATCAAATTTGTAAGCCCACTTGGATATTGAGCATTTACCCATAAGAATAGGATTATTTTCAATGAGTAGTTGTAGGTGCAACTTCGGAAAAGAGAATCTGATAAAGCTTTTCTTGCCTAGAGTCATTGAGTCATTATAAACCTTAATTCTATTAAGGATCTTCCGCGGTCTTATTTCTTTCACTCTTGCTCGAGCCGGATGATGATAAATTCTCATGTCCGGTTCCTTTGGGGGATGGATCCTAAAGAGTTCACCTATCCCAATAACAAAGAAACCAGACTTAAATGATCCTGTATTAAGAGCTAAATTAGCTAAAGGGATGGGACATAATTATTACGGGGAACCCGCATGGCCCAACGATCTTTTATATATTTTTCCAGTAGTAATTCTAGGTACTATTGCATGTAATGTAGGTTTAGCGGTTCTCGAGCCATCAATGATTGGTGAACCGGCAGATCCGTTTGCAACTCCTCTGGAAATATTACCCGAGTGGTACTTCTTTCCCGTGTTTCAAATACTCCGTACGGTACCCAATAAGTTATTGGGCGTTCTTTTAATGGTTTCTGTGCCAACAGGCTTATTGACAGTACCTTTTCTAGAGAATGTCAATAAATTCCAAAATCCATTTCGCCGCCCAGTAGCTACGACCGTTTTTTTAATCGGTACTGTAGTAGCTCTTTGGTTAGGTATTGGAGCAACATTACCCATTGATAAATCATTAACTTTAGGTCTTTTTTAGATATTTTTTGATTCATTCAACCGTGAAGTACCATAGGTATCTAGGAAATAGTTACTTCCAAGTGAATCTTCCCTAGATACCTAAAATCCATTTTATTATGATCCATTTCGCGAAAATATAGATTGTACCAAAGATGCTAAATTGTTTTCTTTTTATTCTAACTCGAAAAAGAAGAAGAAAAAAAATTGCAATGGATTTAAAACGAGAGTTTATTCTTAAGTAAATCAATTGGGAGATGCTTCTCTAGAGTGTCCCATATATGTTTTCTATCTTCCATACGAAAACTGTCAATTCTCAGAAGATCTTCTTCAGTCTTACTCAAAAGGTCCAATAGTGTATGTATATTGGCCCTTTTTAGACAATTATACGTTCTAGAAGTCAATTCTAATTGATCAATAAAAATACAATTCAATGGAATTCCTTTTTTGTTTTTCTTTAGATTAGTTAATCTTTTTTGAAAAGTAAAAAGGGGTGGAGTAAACCTGTTTTTATTTTCTTCGAAACTAGCGCCCTCTTCCTCCGCGTGTAGAAAAGGAAGAAATAAATCAATCAAATTACGAGAAGCCTCATAAAGTGCTTCCTTAGGGGTTAAACTTCCATTAGTCCATATTTCTAGAAAAAGTATCTCGTGTTTTTCATTTCCATTCCCACAAGAAAAAATACTATAATTCACATTTCGAACAGGCATGGATACAGCATCTATAGGATAACTTCCATCTTGATAGTTCTTTCTGAGTTCTGTCTGATATCCACGATCTCTCTTGATCTGTAAATCAATACAGAAATCAATGGGCTCTGTCAAGTTAGCTATAGGTTGTGCCGTATCAACGATTTCTACGGAAGGCGGTAAGATGATATCTTGAGCAGTTATGTATCTAGGACCTTTGACGCAAATGGATGCGTCTCTAACTCCATAGAGATTACTTCTCAATACAATTTCTTTCAAATTTAGTAAAATTTCTTGTACGGATTCTTCAATACCTGCTATTGTAGAATACTCGTGCGGCACGCTCCCAAATTTTGCACGTGTGATACATGTTCCTTCTATTTCTCCAAGTAAAGCTCTTCGCAAGGCAATACCGACGGTGTCCGCTTGACCTTTTCTAAGCGGGGACAGAATGAAACGACCATAATAAAGGCGCTTACTATCTACTCTTGATTCAACACACTTCCACTGTAGTGTTTGAGTGGATCCTGCTACCTCCTCTCGAACCATAATAGACTAGTATTATTATTTTATCATTGAATCGTTTATTTCTCTTGAAATGAAAGTTGAAAGCGGGTTAATTCTTTTACAGACGTCTTTTTTTAGGCGGTCGACATCCATTATGCGGCATAGGTGTTACATCGCGTATACAACTTAATCGCACACCACTTTTAGCAATGGCTCGTAATGCGGCATCTCTTCCACTACCAGCGCCCTTTACCATAACTTCTGCTCGTTGCAAACCTACTGTACGAATAGCATCTACTGCTGTTCTTTGACCAGCATAGGGTGATGCTTTTCTTGAGCTTTTGAATCCACAAGTACCGGCCGAGGACCAAAAAACCACCCGACCTTGTGGGTCTGTAACAGTTATAATGGTATTGTTGAAACTAGCTTGAACATGAATAACCCCTTTTGTTATTCTACGTGCACTCTTCCGTAAACTAAAACGTGCATTCCTACGTAAACCAATACGCACTTTCTTACGTGAACCAATTTTTGGTATAGCTTTTGCCATATTTTATTATCTCATAAATATGAGTTAGAAATAAAAAAAAGAAAAAAAGATACAAAGATATCCGTTTCAGGGTAAAATAAACCCTTTACTTTAATTATTTTAAATGAAATTATTTTATTTGGAATTGGAACATTTCCGCGGGTACTTTTTTTTACTTTTTAGAAAGTAAAGTTCTTTTTCGAAAGATTACCCCTGTCTTTGTTTATGCTTCGGATTAGAGCAAATGACTCTAATTCGTCCACGCCTACGAATCAGTCGACATTTTGTACAAATTTTACGAACGGAAGCTCTTATTTTCATATTTCCGTATCCTTTTTTAAACTATGAATCTAATCTTTTGGAAAAAATAAGTCTCTTCGCTTGAATTTTAGAACTTAGAATTTATTACCCTAGAAAAAAAAAGAAAAACCTAATCCTTTGAATCTTTGGTATCCTTCAAATCTTCGCTATCCTTCAAATCTTCGCTATCCTTCGAGTCTTCGATACGCTTCGAATCCTTATGGGGAAGTCTATAAATTATACGTCCCTTGCTTGAATCATAACGACTTACTTCAATTTTGACCCTATCCCCCATCAGTATTCGTATAGAACTAGACCGTATCTTTCCTGAAATATAGCCTAGGATGATGGTGTCATTCTCTAGCCGAACGCGGAACATTCCATTGGGTAGGGCTTCCGTAACTAAACCTTCGAAAGTTACTTTTGCTTCTCTCGGGTTTTTTTTTTCTCTCCTATTTTTTTTTTCTGTCATATTTTTTTTCTCCTATTTTTCTATTTTTATTTTAAAAATAGGAAGGGCGAGATAGAATTCGAGCACTATAGGCGGGGCGATTACCATATATAACATAAGACTTCTCCCCCAATTCTGTTTAGTCGAGCTTCTCGATCTGTCATTATTCCTCGAGAAGTAGAAAGAATAGCAATTCCCATTCCACCCAAAACTTTAGGAATTCCTTGATAGTTGGTATAAATTCGTAAGCCGGGTCGGCTGATACGCTTTAAAAAGGTTCTTGTTCTATATATTCCTTTTATAGTCTTTCTCTTTTGATGTCGCAAAGTTGAAACCAAGAAATATCTGTTACGTTCCTGATGTTTCCGAACACTTTCAATAAAACCCTCTCGTAGAAGTATTTTAACAATGTTTTCGGTAATATTTGTAGATACTACTCGAACTGTTCCTTTTTTATTCATGTCCGCATTTCTTATAGAGGTTAGTAAATCAGCAATAGTGTCCTTGCCCATAAGACTCTAATTCTAGGTTCCTCCTAATTTTTCTATAATCAACATGTTTTCTTTTTTTTTTTTTCATTTTGGATTTTAAAACATATACGTAAAACACAATCTACTAAATTAATTCTTTGGTCTCAATTTCGCCTACTAGTATTTATAATACTTCAGGAGCTAATGAAACTATTTTGGTAAAATTCAATTCTCTCAATTCCTCGGCAATCGCGCCAAAAACTCGAGTTCCTTTTGGATTGCCTTTTTGATCAATTATAACCGCAGCATTGTCATCATAGCGGATTATTATACCGTCTTCGCATTTGAACTCTTTACATGTACGTACAATTACAGCTCGAATTACTTCGGATCTTTCTAGAGGCATTTGGGGCAATGCGTCTTTGATTACAGCAACAATAACATCACCAATACGAGCATATCGCTGATTACCAGCAGCTCCTATGACTCGAATACACATCAATTTTCGAGCTCCACTATTATCTGCTACATTTAAAAGGGTCTGAGGTTGAATCATATTATTTTGATTTCAATTTGTTATTTCAATGCAAAAGGATGAAAGAAATATTGTCTTTCCAGAAAGAAAAACCGAGCATTTTTTTTTATCTTCCATACCCCTTTTAGGGTTCTATATCTCTAATCGAATAAATTGACTTCGTATGGGCATTTTACTGGCAGCTATGGAGATAGCTGCTCTAGCTACAGTTTCAGATACTCCCCCCATTTCATAAAGTATACGACCAGGTTTAACAACGGATACCCAATATTCGGGGGACCCCTTTCCCGAGCCCATACGTGTTTCCGTGGGTCTTAGTGTAACCGGTTTGTCGGGAAATATACGTACCCATATTTTTCCACCACGACGTGCATATCGTGTTATTGCTCTTCGTCCTGCTTCTATCTGTCTCGCCGTGATCCAAGCGGGTTCAAGTGCTTGAAGAGCATATCTACCAAAACAAATACGATTGCCTCGGCAGGATTTTCCTTTCATTCTTCCTCTATGTTGTTTGCGAAATCTGGTTCTTTTGGGGTTATAGTCGATGGTTCTCTTTCTTAGTTCCATCTCTACTGCAAAACTGGACATGAGAGTTTCTTCTCATCCAGCTCCTCGCGAATGGAATCAGAAAGCATGTAAATTTCTCTAATTCATAATATTCCAAAATATTACGGTACGGATAGATACACATTAATAGATAATAGAAAAAGTTCGGTTTTTTTTATATTGAATTTGTTAAAACAGAAAAATATAATATATAGTCAAAAAAGAAGATCTAGAATATATCCAGATGTGTGTGTATATTTATCTAAATTCTATATTTATAGATAATGTAATCCTTCTTAAAAAAATCCTTATTTTTACTCTTATTGAATCGCGGTAAAGTATTCTAATTCAATAAGAATTTCGCGGGCGAATATTTACTCTTTCCTGTCTTATTTGTTAATTTATAAACTTACCAAATAAGACAATTTTTTTGGTTTGTTCCGCCATCCCACCCAATGAAGTGTTAGGATTCTTTTCAATAAAATCCTATGGAATCATAGGTTCTGTCGTTCCCACTGCTTCTCCTTGAATGGTTAGGTCTGAATCCCGCAACGGAGCTTCCAAAAAATTTCTTTCCGAGTTAATTTTCTCAGTTTTATTAACCCGGGCGGCTCTTTATTATTGCTTTAAATTTGTAGTTCTTGTTTCAAGTTACAATTTTTAATTCTCTATTATTTTTATTATATTGATGCTTTATCACATTGCCTTTTATGATGTAATTCATAGACCATACATAGTGGAATCCTATATCTTATTTATTTCCTCTTCCTTCTTTCTATCATCCCTCCCTTTATCCACATCCCTTTAGTTTTGCTTCACAACCTAGAATCCCTTTTCTTTTTTAGAGAAAAAATTGCAGTTGCTACAACTATATGACACATCTACTCATTTATGTTATGATAGAGGTATTTATTCATATAGTGACTGTTTCTTAGTTAGGATCTCGACAATACGAAGCAATAGGTTGGTTATTAGTTAATTTTCTATAATTACTAAGTTTTTTTCTTAAAAAAAAGAAAAAAATAACGAGTCACACACTAAGCATAGCAATTATATTAAATGATTTATCAATTTTCATTAAATCTTATAGAAAGAGGTATAATTTCTTCTTTTGCAGGGATTTCAGGAAAAAAGTCTCTTGTCATTTTTTATTCTATCAATGGACAGAATCCGAAGACAAGATTACTTATTCTTCGTCTACGAATATCCAAATTTTTACACCTAATACTCCATAGATAGTCCGAATTGGATAGCAGCAATAATCAATTTTAGCGCGAATTGTTTGGAGGGGAAGTCTACCCTTTTTAATAGATTCGGCGCGTGCAATTTCTTTTCCTCCGAGACGACCCGCAATTTTTACTTTTACTCCCCTTATATCTGCTTTTTTAGTTAATTCAATGGCTTTTTTCATTGCCTTTCGGAATGAAACTCTATTTTTTAATTGGAAAGCTATATATTCTGCAAGAATGTTAGGCTGTCTATAAGGTTCTTTAACTTTTTCGATAGAAATATTAAATCTCTGGTTTACAGAGTTAATTTCCTTTTGTAGATCTTTCTCTAATTCTTCGATTGCTCCTTTTTTCTTTAATAAATTTGGGAATCCAATATGGATTATGACGTGGATCGTATCGATTTCTTTTTGGATTTCTATATGTGTAATTACTTCGGAACTTGAACCTGAGTCCATTTTTCTATTATGTGTAATTACTTCGGAACTTGAGTCTGATTCTATTTTTCTATTCGAGCCCTTTTTCCTATTCTTTTGTATATAGTTCTTGATACAATCCCTTATTTTTTTATCTTCCTGTAGACCTTCAGAATAATTTTTTGGTTGTGCGAACCAAAAGGAATGGTGTTTTTGGGTTGTACCAAGTCTGAAACCGAGTGGATTTATTTTTTGTCCCATATTTTTCTATTCTATATTTTTTTTACTGGGAATCGAAATCTTAGATGGATCTAAAGGTTATTTAGATTTCTTTACTATATTTAGTACAATTGTTATAT
>NW_028259599.1:0-32538 GCF_056163025.1 Triticum urartu | reverse complement strand
GGGAGATGGTGGAATTTTCCCATTTTTTCTTCTGCTCTTAAGTCTCTAAATTGAGAAAGTCTAGTTTTCGTAATCGACCAATTCGTTAACATACCACTGAACCACTTTTTATTAACATAATGACAACGAGCCCTTATTGCAGCTGATGCTACTAAATCTGTTGCTCTTTTTTTGGTACCAACAATTAAGAAACTTTTTCCCTGACTTGCTGCATCAAAAACTAAATCACAAGCTTCTGATAAAAAACGAGCCGTTCTAGCGAGATTTATAATATGAGTACCTTTACGCTTTGCCGAAATGTAAGGGGCCATTTTAGGATTCCATTTCTTAATACCATGACCAAAATGAACTCCTGCTTCTATCATCTCTTTCAAATTAATGTTCCAATATCTTCTTGTCATTTTTTCCACACTTCCTTTTTTTTAATCCTACCATTCCATTACGGAATTTAGTTCTTTTTGAAGATTAAGAAAGATCCGAAATAGCTTGAAATAAATAATAATTGTTCCGAGAGAACCTTGTACTAAGATAAGAGTTGGCCATTGATACATGGTATAAACATAACCACCTTAATGAATTAACTGACTTGTTTTACTTATTAAAATAAAAATCTTAAAAATCTAAAATTTGACCTGTTAGTGTTCTAAGTTCAAAAGTCTAGTAAAGTAAAAAATATTTTTATGGGGGTTCTTATGTCTCATAAAAATTGTTTGTTACGTCAGAATCTGAAGAAACTAATTCTGTATGGAGAAACAAAAAATCTCTCATTTCCGACGCGAATAGATTTTTTTTTTTTATTTCGAAATAAAGGTTCTTGTCTTGTGGGGAACGATGCACAAATTTTTGGAATCCGGTACCAACAGGTATAATCCCCCCCAGAACTACGTTTTCTTTCAAGCCTTTCAACCAATCAATGCGACCTCGTAGGGCAGCTTTTGCTAAAACTCGAGCAGTTTCTTGAAAACTTGCTTCAGATATGAAACTTTGGGTATTCAGGGAAGCCCTTGTTATTCCCAATAAGATTGCCCGATAATAGATCGATTCATCCAAAGCTCGTCCTGCTCGTTCCGCTCGCAATAGTCCGATTAATTCCCCAGGCGAAAAAACATTAGACATTCCATCTTCGGAAACCCGCACTTTTGATGTTACTTGGCGTATAATAATCTCTATATGTCTATTATGGATCTGTACCCCTTGGGATCGATAAACCTTTTGGATTTTATTAACCAAAGAGATACGACTTTGGGCTATGGTTAGCTCAGCTCCAATCAAGAATCCCCAAGGGACCCCAAGAATTCTTGGTATACGCTCATTCCAATCCTCAATTCTCCTTTCGAGATTCGGGGATAATGAATCAATTGAACGCGCTTCAAAGATTTGTTCCACTTTTGGAAGACCTTGCGTTATGTCACTAGATCTCGATTTTTCATATATAAACGTAACTAACCTATCTCCCTTGTAAAGGATTTCTCCATAATGACCATTAACAGTTGCTCCTGTAGTGGCCAAATAAGGTTTAGCTGCTCTTATAACAAAGGAATTCATATTTACAATGAAAATTTGACCGGATTTTTTTATGTGCGATTTAAATAGACATACATTTTCACAAATAAATTGTCCAAGGTGAATTATTGCCAATGTCTCTTCCCAAGAATCATGATGGACAAAGTGACAATTCAAAAGGAATGGATCCAACATTATGTTACTATCGAAATTAGAAATCCTTTTATTTTCATCTATTAAAGAGTATTTAAGTTCTTGAAGTACTTGGAAGGTTTGTTTTAAATTGTCAACGAACAAATATTTTTTTAACAGGATTTTATTATGCGTTAGTAAATAGTAAGATGAAGAAAAATGCGATATACTAGCTACAATAGCGCCTAAGGGCCCAAAAATTTCTCGAATAGGAATTCTAGGATTCCATTCTTTTATCGCATTGGGATGTTTTGAATTCTTGAATAAACCAATTCGAGAACAGTTGGATGCCGACAAAATCATCAAAGAGTGGTATTCTTTATTTCGATTCAACAAAGTGCCAATAGCTTCTGGATGTTGGCTAAGTGATTCAATCTTCGCCTTGGAATAAAAAGAATTGATATTGGCGCGATCTAACCTATTATGGGGAATCGGTCCTGCACTTGTCCTACCATACCTTTTTCGTGTATACGAAATAGTGGACTTGACTAACTCAATTCTTAGGAAATCGCGAATAAGATCATTTGCTCTTACCTCAACAAGGGAAGCACCAGCCTTTTCTTTTTCTTCTTGTTCCCAATTCACTACTAAGCAAGTTCTAACAAATTGACTATTTGTGTGATAAATTCTTTGAGTTAACTTGCTATTTTCATGAGAAATAAAATTGACAAGTCGAATTTGGAGATTATTTTCTTCTTGCAAGAGATCCTGCGGGAAAAGTGTTGCTAAATTTCTTCCTTCGTCCATTTCATATGCCACTGTAGGGCGAACGGAAACAAAATACTTTTCCTTGCTCTTGAGAATTTTTTTCCGTTGAACATAGACCCAATTTTTCCTTTTTTTTGATTCCTTAGAATCTTTTTTTTGTCTTTCTGGCGGTATCAAACAGCCACCTAATATCTTATCCGCCTCTTCAGGAAAATGAATATCTCCGGAAAATATTTTGAGTTCCGTATGGCTTTTTTTTCTCTTCACTCGGACCAGTCCGCCTAGTCGACTTCTTGTATTTTTTGTGAGTTGTGTATTCACTCCAATAATACTATTGTCAAGTATCTTTAGGGATGAAGATCTCGGCAAGATATGAAGTTCTTGAAGAATGAAAAAAAACCGATCTACTTCTTTTTGGTATTTTAGACTAAATTCTTTTGTTCCTCGATGCTCAATCAAACCCTCTTTTTTTAAGATGGAATCTTCCTCTGGGCTCTCGTATTCGTCCTCTGAATCTTCTTCTGAGTCTTCCTCTAAAGTACCATATTTTTCCTCTGCGCTTTCCCCGGGGCTGCCATATTCGTCTTCTGAGTCTTCCTCTAGAGTTCCATATTCGTCCTCTTGGGTCCTATATTTGCTCTCTGGGCTCCCATATTCCTCTTCTGAGTCTTTCTCTAAAGTCCTATATTCGTTCTCTGGGTTCCCATATTCGTTTTCTGGGCTCCCATATTCGTCTTCTAGGGTTTCATATTCGTATTCGTCTTCTAGGATTCCATATTTAGATTCTTCTAGGGTTTCATATTCATATTCGTCCTCTCGGGTCCTGTATTCGTCTTCTAGGGTCTCATATTCCTCTTCTGAGTCTTCCGCTCGAGTCCTATATTCTTCTTCTAGGGTCCTATATCTAAATTTAACAATTCCTGAACCCTTTTTATCTTTTCTGTATCGGGGATCGTCAAAATAAGCAAAAATAGTATTTCTACGTAAAACACCCATAAGGGGGATTTCAATCGAAATCCCAAAACAGGATATTAGTTCTTTCTCTTGTTCTTGATGATATTGTAATGGAATGACGAACCTATTTCTTCGCTTTTTCGCCAACAAATCTGAATTATCTTGAAAAATAGAAGGATAGATAAAATTCCAATGGCCATTGGACATGATTCGATCCGACGTTGAATAATCAAGAATTTCCCTATCTTTTTTACCATAAGTATTCATTTGATCTTGATCCTTGTGGAGTGAAAAAGACGCTATACTGGATCTGCACATACTTACTGACAATATCCATAAATGGCTTGTTTTTGGTAATCGGCGAAGATTACCATATTGATATTCGGGCGCATGGTAAACATCAGTACTCCAGTGCATTTCGCCGTCTGATTCAGAATAAATATGCTTTTGTACCCTTTCTTTAAAATGTAAAGTGGACGTTCCGGCACGAATCTCCGCAATTACTTGTTCGGATTTTACATATTGATCATTTTGCACTAGAATCAAGCTTTTTGAGGGAATATTCACACTATATAGAATATCTTGACTCTGAATAGTTACATGCAAGTCTATATAACATAGAAAAGCAGGCTGCCCATGACGGGTACGTGTGGGGTGAACCAAATTCTCATTGAATTTTATTTTTCCATTCGAAGGGGATCGTACAAGGTCGGCAGTACCCCCTGTGAATACTCCGCCAGTATGAAAAGTTCTTAATGTTAGTTGAGTCCCTGGCTCCCCAATTGATTGACCTGCAATAATACCTACGGCTTCTCCCAATTCGACCAGATCACTATGAGTAGGACTCCGGCCATAGCATAATTGACAGATCCAAGAAGTGCTTCGGCAAGTAAAGGGGGTTCTAATATATATTGGTTGTGCTCGAAATGGTTGTGCTCGAAAGGCAGTTATGAATCGATTGACTAATCCAATTCCAATATCTTGATTTCGCGCGGCAATGCATCGTGAACCGATATATATATCGTCTGCTAATACACGACCAATTAGTGTTTGGACAAAAAGTTTTTCCGTCATCCCATTTTGAGGACTTACAGAAATACCTCGGATAGTACCACAATCTCTTCTACGCACAATAATATGTTGAACTACTTCAACAAGTCTACGTGTAAGATATCCAGCATCTGCTGTTCGCACAGCAGTATCTACAACCCCTTTGCGGGCTCCATAGCAGGAAATTATATATTCTGTCAAAGAAAGTCCCTCGCGTAAATTGCTTTGAATAGGTAAATCAATCATTTGTCCTTGAGGGTCCGACATTAATCCTCTCATACCTACTAATTGGTGTACTTGAGATGCATTTCCTCTGGCTCCTGAAAAAGACATTAGATAGACTGGATTAGAAGGATCCGTTATCCGAAAATTTGAATTCATTTCTTGTTTCAAATATTCACTTGTCGCATACCATATCTCAACAGATTGGCGTAATTTTTCTACCGCGTGTACAGCCCCATAATAATAGTGTTTCTCCAAAAGAAAACTCTGTTGTTCCGCGTCTTGGACTAACCATCCCTTAGAGGGTATTGTTAAAAGATCCTCGATTCCTAACGAAATCGATGTAGTAGTGGCTTGATGGAAGCCCAGAGTCTTTAGTTGATCCAGTATATGGGATGTATATCCCATTCCAAAATGATCTATTAATCTGCTAATAAGTCGTTTCATACCAGTTCCGTCTATCTCTTTATTATGAAAGACCAGATTGGCCCGTTCCGCCATACATAAGTACCCCCTTTTCGGCTGAGTAGGATTCGACAATTGCTGAGTAGGATTCGACAATGGGCCTGAGTCAGTGATTCGAAAATTTAATTAACTTAATTGCCTCAATCTCAATCTGGATTCGCGTGGCAAATAATGATGATACTAGGGAAATCGGAATGCCCCCCGAAAGGGGAGGGGCATCGCCGAATCTAACTTTCTTGTTTAGGTAGTGTATGAATAGGCCTGACTAAATCCTTGTATGGCTTCCTCTATTTCTCTATAAAAAGAAATATGACCAAGAGTGGTTCGAATGTATATCGAACGAATTTCTTTTTTTCTATTTCCCATTATTAGATAGTGGGCATAAATCTCATGATAAGTCCCCAAAGATTCATATTGAACTTCAATCGGAACTTCTCTTGACCCAATGACGCGTTGATCCAGGTTCCATCGTAGCCACAAGGGACTATCTAAACTGATTAGTTTTTGTCTATAAGCTCCCAGTGCATCATAAGAACTAGAAAAATGGGGTTCTTTATCTTTCCTATATTTAAAATTATTATTATTATTGTAATTTACTTTTAGATTTGGGTAGTTTCTGCAACTATTATATCTATTTGCACAAATACCTCGACGCTTTCCAATCGTTAATACATAAAGCCCGATAAGCATGTCTTGGGTTGGTACGCAAATAGGATCCCCAATAGCGGGAGATAAGAGATTCATATGAGAAAACATAAGTAAACGGGCTTCTGCCTGAGCTTCCAAGGATAAAGGTAGATGAACAGCCATTTGATCTCCATCAAAGTCCGCATTGAAACCCTTACACACTAATGGGTGTAAAGAAATAGTACGCCCCTCTACTAAAGTGGGTTGAAAGGCCTGTATGCCTAATCTATGCAGGGTAGGTGCTCTATTTAACAGTACAGGATGTCCCCGCATAACTTCTTGAAGTATTTCCCATACAATGGGTTCTTTTTCCCAAATTTTCCTTTTAGCAATCCTTACATTAGAAGTGGCGCGTTTCGTGATTAAATCGCGAATTACAAATAGCTGAAAAAGCTTTATTGCTATCTCTAGAGGTAATCCACATTGATGTAATGAAAGCGAAGGACCCACAACAATGACAGAACGCCCCGAGTAATCGACCCGTTTCCCAAGCAGAGTCTCGCGAAACCTTCCCTCTTTACCTTCAATTACATCTGAAAGTGATTTGTATACTTTATTGTGACCATCCCTCGTCGGTTGCCCGCGGGACCCACTATCAAGAAGTGTATCCACGGCTTCTTGTACCAATTTTTCCTGGCACATTACTAAATCTGCTGGCGCTAATTCACTTCTTTTTAATAGATAGGCAAGATTGTTGTTCCGACGGATAACTCTCTTATAAAGTTCATTAATGTCTGAAGTCACTACTTTATCTCCAGACCTATAAACAATAGGTCTCAATTCGGGAGGAAGAACCGGTAATAAGCACAAAACCATCCATTCTGGTTCTACATTTGTTTGAATAAAATGTTTCGCCAATTGCATGCGTCTAATCAAAAAAACTTTTCTTATTCGTCTTTTTCTATCTTCCCACTCATCTCCACTATACCCCTCGTCTTCTAATTCCTTCCATTCGACCAAAGAATTCTCTATAATAATTCGCAAATCCAAATCTGCTAATTGTTCTCTAATAGCACCTGCTCCTGTCGCAATTTCCCGATTTCGAAATGTTGCAAAGCCTGGGGTAGAAAAAAAGGGAGAAATGCTGTGGTTACAGGATGCAATTTCCTCTTCGAATAAACCTCGTAATCGTAAAAAAGTGGGTTTTTTAGTGCTGGGCCTAGCAAAAGAGAAATCGCCGTATACTAGGCCCTCCAACTTCTTAAGAGGTTTATCTAAAAGATTCGCGATATAACTAGGAAGACCTTTCAAATACCACACATGAGTCACGGGACATGCGAGTTTGATGTATCCCATTTGATATCTTCGTATCCGAGAATCCACAAATTCGACCCCGCATTTTTGGCAAAATCTTTCGTCTTCGTTTTCAGCTCCGCTCGCTCGAGAATTGCCACAAGCGCAAATCCCGCTTTTTATGGGTCCAAAGATTCTTTCGCAAAACAATCCATCTTTTTCTGGTTTATCGGTTTTATAATGAAAAGTAGAGGGCCTTGTGACTTCGCCAACGACTTCTCCATTAGGTAGGTTTTTGTTAGCCCAAGCCTTTATTTGTTGAGGGGAAACGAGTCCAATTTGAAGTTGTTGATGTTTATATTGGTCAATCATAAAATAGAAATAAGAAAAGAATTTATATTTATTCCGATCAAACTTCCTCCCTATTAACCTGGAAGTTCTTTTCAGATACAAGGAAATGATTCAGTTCTAGAGCCAAAGATCGTAGTTCTCGAACGAGCACTCGAAAAGATTCTGGAGGATCCTCATGATTAGGTATTCTTTTTCCCCAGATCGTAGCATTAAGTATTTCTTGGCGAGCTATAAGATGGTCAGATTTATAAGTAAGTATCTCTTGTAAAATATGAGCAACACCAAATCCTTCTAAAGCCCAAACTTCCATTTCTCCTACTCGTTGTCCCCCTTGCTTGGCTCTTCCTCTAACCGGTTGTTGTGTAACAAGTGAGTAGGGCCCAGTAGAACGCCCATGAATTTTCTCATCAACTTGATGAATTAATTTTAAGATATAGGACTTCCCTATTAGAACAGGTTGCTCAAAGGGGTCGCCTGTTCTTCCATCAAATATTCTGCTTTTTCCCGGGTACTCGGGTTCAAATACCCATGGATTTTTTGTTTCTTTACTGGCTTCATATAATTCTGAAAACACAAGTTTTCTTGAAGCCTCTTGCTCATATCTCTCATCAAAGGGTGCTATTCTATAATGTTTCTTTAGCAGATCCCCCGCTAATCCGAGCGAGCTTTCAAATATTTGTCCCACATTCATTCGGGAGGGTACTCCTAAGGGATTGAAGACCATATCAACGGGTGTTCCATCTTGCAAATAGGGCATATCTTGCCTAGGCAAAATTTTGGAAATGATCCCTTTATTCCCATGTCTTCCGGCTACTTTATCCCCAACTTTGATTTCACGTTTCTGTAAAATATATACACGAACCATTATGTCGAGCGGGTCCCTTTGGATCCATTTCACATCGATAACGCGCCCTCTTCCACCTATAGGTAATTTCAGAGAAGTTTCTTTTGAAGTGGAAACCTCAAGGCCAAATATGGCCCGTAATAATCCAGCTTCCGCGATATAAGATGATTCGCTCGCTATCTGAGGCGTTAATTTACCTACTAAAATATCACCAGTTTCTACCCAGGATCCCAACCTAACAACTCCATTTCTGTCCAAATTGCGGAGTAAATGTTCTTCTAGATGTGGTATTTCTTTAGTGATTTTTTCAGCGGAGCCCTGGCTTGTCGTATCCGTCTGAATTTCATATTTCCGGATGTGAAAAGAGGTATAAATATCTTCATATACCAAACGTTCGCTAATTAGTACTGCGTCTTCAAAATTGTAACCTTCCCATGGCATATAAGCTACTAATACGTTTTTTCCTAAAGCAAGTTCGCCCCCAATTGTAGCAGCTCCTTCTGCTAAAATTTGTCCTTTTTTAATGGATTTACCCCGTGGAACCCGGGGTTTTTGGTGCATACAAGTATTTTTGTTAGAGCGACGGTGGTTAACTAAAGGAATACTTATAGTCTTCCCACTACTTGATAAAAGTATCTTATGACTATCAGTAGAAATGATCTTTCCCTCGCGTTCGGCTATAATGGAAACCCTCGAATCTAGAGCTGTTTGGCGTTCCAATCCAGTTCCAACAATGCATTTCTCGGACCGAGAAAGCGGAACTGCTTGGCGCTGCATATTAGAACTCATTAAAGCCCGATTCGCATCATTGTGCTCAATAAAAGGAATGAGAGAACCCCCAATAGAAAAATATTGGAAAGGAAAAATACTTCTAACATGAATCTGTTCCCATGCAATAGTCAAGAATTCTTGACGGTATCTAGCCGGAACAACCTGTTCTTCCTGAATACCTTGATTCAAGGACAAAGAATTTCCTGCTGCTATCATATAATATTCATCTCTATTTGGTGATAGATAAACCACCTGTCTCTCTTTTTTTTCTTTTGCTTTCTCAGCAGATATTTCATAAAACGGACTCTCTATGGATCCCCACAAGTGATCAATTCTCGCATGAATTGTTAAGGATCCAGTAAGTCCAACATTGATTCCTTCAGACGTGTCAATTGGACAAATACGCCCATAGTGACTCGGATGAATATCTCGGCTCCGAAAACTTGCGGTTCTCCCCGTCAACCCTCCAGGACCTAAACAACTCACTTTTCGCCCATGAACAGTTTGTGTCAATGGATTCGTTTGATCAAAAACTTGAGATAACGGGTATGTGCCAAAAAAGGTCTCATAAGTAGTTATTAATAAAATTGAAGTTGAAGTTGGAGTTACCAAAGTTTGGGGAGTCGGTTTCGATTGACGTATGAATACTCTACGAATAGTTTTTTGAACTGCATGTTGTAAACGACCAAGAGCCAATCCGAATTGATCTTGTAACAGATCCGCAACCGAACGAATACGTTTATTTTTCAAGTGATTCATATCGTCATCGTCAAGTATACCCGTTCCAAATTTCATTCCAATCAAATGATCCGTAGCGGCCAATACATCTCGTGGTAACAAGAATGTATTGTTCTGAGGAATATCAAGATTAAGTCTCCGATTCATATTTCGTCGACCAATCCTTCCTAATTCACATTTTTGTTGAAAAAATTTCTTTTGTAATTCCTCGCATAAGGACTCCGAAAATACCAGGTCCCCACCTACACAAGCAAATTGTTGATAAAACTCCAAAATAGCTTTTTCTTTTGACTCAATCCTCTTCTTCTCTTTAGCATTCGGGAAAGACAAGAAAATTTCAGGGTAGGAAACATTATCCAGAATTTCTCTTAGATTCGAACCCATAGCTGATGATAGAACTAGAATAGATATCTTTTGTTTTCTACTCACGCGAGCCCATATCCTTTCTTTTTTATCAATTGCTAATTCCGATCTCCCCCCCCAATCTGATATTATAGTGCCAGTGTAGATAGAAATTCCCTTATGATCTAATTCCGAGCGGTAGTAAATACCAGGACTTAGCAATATTTGATTGATCACAATTCGGTATATTCCATTTATAATAAAGGTTCCTAAGGAATTCATTATAGGAATGTTTCCGATAGAAATGGTTTGCTTTTGCACATCGAAACCAAAAATTAATCTCGCAGATACATATAATTCGGAAGAATAGGTGAGTGATTCATACACAGCATCTCTTTCTTTTATCGAGGGTTCTAGCAGTTGATATCCTTTCGCAAATAATTGAAATGCAATTTCGTGATCTGGATCTTTAATTGTTGGAAACTTGTCAAGTTCTTCTGCCAAGGCTTGATTAATGAACCTACAAAATCCCTCGAATTGGATCTGACTAAATCCGGGTATTGTGGACATTCCCTCGTTTCCATTCCGGAGCATCTTAATCTTAAGTTTCCTGTTTATCAAAGAAAAATTCCATTATCAGCTCACTCTTCATCAATCCCTATGGATCGATCTAGCAATCATGGAATCTATATTCTGTTTACTGAATCACATGAAATTCTAGGGAACTCCACATACGTATTTCATATATGTATTTCATACATATGAATAGAGACCATTTGGACGAAAGTTCGAGTTTGCCAGGGGTACAAATGAAATGAAAATGAATTGATAAAACATTCCTACAAAAAAAATTCTGCCACTTATACTTTATGTTATGATATTCTAATCAGATTGGATGGCAAAGATTTCTCATTTTATCTCCTTTCTATGAATGTAATAAAGCCGTAATATAATATACTAGAAAGTTTGACTTTACTTCGATTTAGAATAGCGTGCTTACTTTAATTTCTCAAAATAATTTGAGGGTTCTTTTTTATTTCGGATCGGAGTAGTATAATTGCTAGAAAATTCAGTATTTCATTGTGGAATTCTAAAATAAAGTAAGTCCCTTTTTTAAGTACATGCCAATCTAGTTATCCACCTCTCCCCATATCCATGCTTTTCTTTTATCGTAATTTCACTTGGGTACGCCAAGATAGTCAGGTTATACTCTATATCAGAGCAAATTTCCTTTTTTTATTCAAGATATTTAATTTAATACTTTGAAAAATTAAAGCATGATTCCCCATAGAGATATGTACATAAAGGGGATCTTTGGATAATAATGCTGTTCGGACCTAAAGTTTACCTATACACGGATTAAGCATAAAGCCATAATATTTTATTATGCCATTGAAGGGGGGGGAGATAATACCGATTTAAGAGTAGTTCACTACTGCAATAAAAAAAAGAGAATTCTAGTTAACGGTTCCAATTTATTCTGAATTTTGCAGCCTGTGAATAGAAATCCACTTTTTCTTCTTTTTCATCTCAATAGAAAGAAATGGGAAGTTTTATTGTGTTAACAATGTATGTTTTAAGATAGAATCTATCGAGGAGAATAATAGAAACTGGATCAAAAAAAGCAGGAATAGATTTTTTGAAAAAGATTGGAAAAAAGTAAGTAGAATTATATTCAAAATAAAAGGGGCTTTTCGTAAGAAAACGTGGATGAATACTTGCTGTTTTCTAGATTTTTGATCGGATTTTTTGGCGGCATGGCCAAGCGGTAAGGCAGGGGACTGCAAATCCTTTATCCCCAGTTCAAATCTGGGTGCCGCCTGATCAATAAAATACTTAGGTTTTTTTTATAGTGCTGATCGAATTCGATAAATTTTTACTTCGCATAAGTTCGGGCAAGAGAGTAACTGGGCCTGCCGATACTGGGTTTAGAGAAACCATACCATAGTTCTATCCTCAAACTAGGGTTAGGGTTTGTTTTGACGGTAGTGGCCAAAATGGTTATCAATAGGGGTGAGGTAGTGTTTCCTTATTCTTTTATTATATGAATTTGAATTGGTTCTTAATTGAGATTCGATTTGATAATTTTAAAATACGAGGATAAGATGTCAGAAATCTTGGTATCCAAAGAAAGGTCCCTAAGGGGCATTCTTTTTTTTTTTCAATCTAAGATTCAAGAAGGGACTCCACGAAAGAATATCAAGACTTACTAATTATTATACATTTTTTTATCGTACATCTTATGTTACCTACATACACTAAAGTAAGGACTACTTAATTCTAACGAGAATCAGATTAAATAGGTCGATCAAAAATCAATTTAGGAGTTGTATTATGGATAAAATCTCTTCATTCTTTCATAGAATGATACAAAGCAAGGCTGCAGGGTTTAGGTCAAAAATAAACATTAGGTAAGGTAGGTATCCAATAAATATTTATCTATCGATAATTTTATGGTATATTCGGGCGTCCTTTGCTTAAAAAAAAAAAAAAGAGTAACAAAAGGAATAAAAAATCTTCCTATTCCCGCTTCTTCTATTCAGGACATCATTCCCGTACTCTTTCTTTTTTAAGGAAAAAAGGGCTATAGTATCTCGTATTTTTAATGCTCTCTAATTCTACCAGAATTCCTATAAGAATTTGTTAGGAGTAAATTCCTTGAACTGATTGATCCATGGCCTTAGGGCGGAATCCCTTTTTGACTCTGTACCCTTGATTCCACTATGATTATTGATCAATAGTAGAATAATCCCTTCATAGAAATAGGAGACATAATTTAGATGGATATAGTAAGTCTCGCTTGGGCTGCTTTAATGGTAGTCTTTACATTTTCTCTTTCACTAGTAGTATGGGGAAGGAGTGGACTCTAGGGATACTACTAATTGATTAAGTAATCAAATTGTTGTATCAATTCTTTTCTTTAATGGATCATTTTGCATTAATCATTTTGTCAAACGTTATTCTTTAATCTTTTTCTTTAGTTTTGTTTCACTCCTGTAAGAAACTCTTGTATTGTAAGTTGTAATGTAAGAAAGAGCCATTATACCAATTCAGAATTTCTACTAGAAATGACGAATGGTTAAAAAAAGTTCTATACATAAGAAAATTAGACTTTCTTCCACGGAACTATTCACGGCATATCACACATTTTCCATTTCCTTTTACTTTTTACTATAGTCTATTCTTCATATTATTTTTCTTTCCTTCCATGGATTCTTTGGTCAAGAATTGTCTTAGATTTTTTTATTTTGACCTGATTGAAATTAAGTGGATGCAATGAAAAAAGAAATTGAATTAGACTACTTAACTATTTCAATCTACTAATCTATTCTATGTAGATTCAAAGATAATATAATAGAAAGAATCTAAAGTGTCGTAGAAAAAACTATATGTAGTTCTTTCTACCACACTTTAAGATTCCAACCAGATCCTTTCATTTAAGACTTGGATTTTTTTTATTTAATCCCTTTTTAATTTCTTCAATGATTAATTGGAATTCCAATTAATTATTTTGGCTGACTGTTTTTACATAAATAATAAGTAAAAAAGAAGTAGGAACTAGAATGAACAGTGCAGTAGCAATAAATGCGAGAATATTGACTTCCATAACCTCTTTATTTTTTATTTTCACAATAACTCGGGATGTAATCCCATGGAGAGGAAAAAGGGGTATCTTGTAAATTCAAGGGTAGGGCTTGCATTCTGATAATACTGAATCAATTCAATATTATGAATATCGGATCTATCAAATCAATTCATGGATGAGAGTTATATTTCACGGATGAGAGTTATATAGTATAACATAGGAAGATCCTCTATCCACACTAAGACCAAAATGGGTTTTTTGATTGGATTAGGAATTCCCTCTTTTTTAATCCTTTTCTACTTTTTCTTTTCTATATCTCTAACCCACGAGCTTTCTTAATCTTATACTTTCTTAATCTTATACAATTTCCCTTCCTTTTTCTTATAGTTATACATACAATTATGTATGTATTATATGACCAACTTTCACTTTCTATGGGTCACATAGACATCCAAATAAGCAGTAGAAGTGAGATGGGGAAAAGAGGTCTGAAATAAAAAGGGAATACGATTTATGTATGGATTCCGGTAAAATACCGGTACTCTATTCCATAAGAGTGGAATAGGAAATTAAGATGAGGATGGTATCATCATAAAGAAAGATAGAGTAATATAATATCCTAAATTCTACTAATCCACATATCGTATGTGTGTCTTTCTTTATCGATTGGGAGTAGTGAAAAAAAAATTCCTATATGCCCTCCCTCCCTCTTTAATGAGAGATGCAAAATAAAAAAGTGAAGTAAGGGTGCCCTGTGGGTATTTGATCTTGCTCCCTGCCCCTTTTTTTCATGGAAAAAGGAAATATCAATTTCTCCATTCATTGAACCCTAGTTCGGGACTGACGGGGCTCGAACCCGCAGCTTCCGCCTTGACAGGGCGGTGCTCTGACCAATTGAACTACAATCCCCGCGGGGTGTATGGCATACCCATTCTTAAATAGAACCATAAGAAGATTCGATTCGTCTTTCGTACTCTAAGAAATAGACGAATCATATACTACATACCCACATATTATATTATACGTGGGTATAGTGAGAGTGACATAACTAGTATGTCGTGATTTTTTATCACTAAAAATGGATAATAATCCAGCCTTCAATAAGAAAAACTCTTTTGTTTGTAAGAAAGGAATGAGAGAGATATGGATTAGAAAAAAAAATTTCCCTTTTTTCTTTATCTTTTATTTCTATAGATCAGACATTTTATTTTATGGAAGAAAAACAAAAGGATTTAGTTCATACTCACGAAGCCCTAGATTTTTGGTTTGGGCCGAGCTGGATTTGAACCAGCGTAGACATTGTCAACGAATTTACAGTCCGTCCCCATTAACCACTCGGGCATCGACCCAGGAAGAATTTATTCTAGGGTTTTTGCTAATCTATGATTAACCTCCTTTCATAATACTCCCTACCCCCAGGGGAAGTCGAATCCCCGCTGCCTCCTTGAAAGAGAGATGTCCTGAACCACTAGACGATAGGGGCATCACTAGACGATAGGGCCATATACAACCGCTCGTGATTATACTATAATCATAGTATGAGCAGTTTTTTGGAATTGTCAATATACTCGAAAAGTATAAATAGATCCAAAGCAAAGAGTTTTTCCAACTTTTCTGTTATGTTTTCATCTAGGATTTTTTTTAGTTGATCGTTATAGATTAATTCTCCGTGCTTCATTTAGTGTTCATACCAAAAATGCATCCATCCCGCACTAAGTCATAAAATTCTCTAAAAATATAGAGAAAGTTTCAAAAACAAAGAAAAAAAGTGAATCAATTTAGTAGAAAAGTACTCTATCAGATTCGAACCAACGACTTACGTCTTAGCACGAGATTACTCTACCACTAATTTAAAAAGCCCTTTATCGGATTTGAACCGATGACTTATGCCTTACCATGGCATTACTCTACCACTGAGTTAAAAGGGCTTTTTATTTAATTCAAAAATTAGCCACTTGGATTTCCCATTATGGGTCTACTGCATAATGTACATATTATATATATAATATATAGAGATAGAGAGAGAGACATTATGTAGAGATTGTATATGTATATATCGATATCTTGAGAGCTCAAAATAAAATTAATAAAAAAAAACATACCCTACATAACATATCCAACTCTTCTTGGTTCAGGGTTTTCCGTTTCCGAAGACTAGTAAAATAGGCGGATTCTGGAACCCCAAGGATTCAACGGTATATGGATATGGAAAATATAAGATTTCCGATCCTAGCGGGAAAAGGCGGGGAACAGATACCCAATAGGATATAGGATCCTTGGGAGGAACTTTTGGTAATGGCCTTGATCCTCTATGCTATTTTTTATGTGTTCTTAGTTCTATTGAACTTTTTGCATTCTTTTAAACAAGAATCTAATAAACTAGAATTGAGTCAGTGGAAAAAAGGAGAGAGAGGAAAGTGTTAAATGGAGAGAGTCGACTAATCAGAGACTTTTAGGATCTTCTTTACATCAGGTAAATCTGTCGGCCCTGTCCGTTTTTTTCTTTAAGTTACGACTCTTTGCTGCTTACTTCTATCAAGCCATAGGGAAAGTCTATGATGAATTTGGAAAACTCATCTCACTCTTACTCTATGGCTCGGACTTAATGGGGGAAGAAAACATCTTCCATAATTTCTTTTTTGTTCAATTCTGGACAAAAAAGAAAAGGAAAAAAGGAATTTATAGGGACAGTGTTACCCCCTATATCCCCTAGTTTATATTGTAGGAATAATAAAACAATTTAGCAGTCTGACACACTTACGTCCTTGCAAAGTAAATAATTATTATTGTAGTCGTAACCGTAGAATAGGATCCTAATCAAAATAAATACATTTGGTTCAGAGCGCTATTAGCATGGTAAGAAAAGATTTTTTTTACAGACCAGAGGGGCTATCTAAATCCTAAAGTAAAGGCGAGCGATCGAAGTAGAAGTACCAACGGCTCAGTGTCATGAACCTTCTCCATCTGATTCAATAAGGGGGAATTAGCCTTCTTGTCAAATGGCTATCCTTGACAAAGGGTACCATTTATACCATAATCTACAATGTAGCGGGTATAGTTTAGTGGTAAAAGTGTGATTCGTTCTATTAATAACTGAATTTGAAATGATATACTTAAGGCATCCTTAAGTTTTTTATTTTTATATTCCGATGAAAACTTTAGTTCTTATAAAGGATTAAATCCTTTTCCTCTCAATAGCATATTGAGGAAGAATATACATTCTGGCGATTTGTATCCAAAGACTAATTTAAATTGCATCCAAAATAAAAATAGGATTATGAGTACAGAGTCGCGAAGCATAATTTTGCATTGGATTAAGTATTCCAATTTTGAAAATATGAGTAAAGGATCTATGGATGAAGATACAAAAAAGTTGATTTCCAATCGTAACTAAATCTTCTTAAAATAAGGAATAAGGAAGCCAAATAGCTAAAAAACGATAGTTTTGGTTTACTAGAACCATCCGCATATTGTTTCAGCTCGGTGGAAACCCAATTCTTTTCCTCAGGATCTCTTGAATGAAATTAGGGAACGAAGTAAGTAGATTAGATGAATTTAGATAGAATTTCTATCTCCTACTCTATAAGGATCATCTAGAAAGCGGAGAGCTTTGGTTCCATTCAAATAGAAAAGCTGACATAGATGTTAAGTGGTGAGAATATCCATAAAGGAGCCGAATGAAATCAAAATTTCATGTTCGGTTTTGAATTAGAGACGTTAAAAATAATCAACCAACGTCGACTATAACCCCTAGCCTTCCAAGCTAACGATGCGGGTTCGATTCCCGCTACCCGCTCCATTCTGTATAAAAGGAGTATTCTATTTGTCTAGACATGTTAGAGGCTTGTATTCAAGCCTTTTTTGTCCACCAGTTTCTGGTACTCCAGAGCGGAGTAGAGCAGTTTGGTAGCTCACGAGGCTCATAACCTTGAGGTCACGGGTTCGATTCCCGTCTCCGCACTTAGCAGTCTGTATAAAAGGACTATTCTATTTCTCTAGATATGTATGGTAGAGGGGCGTATCCAACCCTTTTTTATTCATTAGTTCCCGGCCCTAGAGGGCAAAATTGAGCAGTTTGCGAAGTCACTTGCCTTCAAAAAAAGAAGGCGCAAGGCCTCTCCCTACCCTGCAGAAAATAAAAATGAAACGAAAGGGACAGTCTACCTCTCCCTTCCCTTTAAAAAAAGTTTGCCCGTTGTTTGTCTCAGTTAATACCCAATTTTTGGAGCTCTGTTGGCGAGTTCTATTTCTGCCTCTGGAGCGCCCTCTTTTTTTGAGTGGGATGCAAAGGAAGGGTAAGATAGTAAGGGATACGGCACTAGACTAACACCTAATTAATACTTAATTTAATATAAGTAGTTAAACAGTTAACTAGACTAAACTTTTTATCATAGTACTTTGATAAATTAAGCGGGCGAGCGGCGGGAATCGAACCCGTATCTTCTCCTTGGCAAGGAGATATTTTACCATTGAACTACGCTCGCTACGGTATATATTTTATAGCGTATATCCGCCTGGGTCGACCTTCTATGTCTGGGTCGACCGTTTCATTTCATTTTCTATTATATTAGAGTTTTCCTTTTTTTATTATCTGTCAATGAATATTCTAATGGGAATGGAATTTCATAATACTGAAAGAGAAGAGCTAGCAATTCGGAACGCAAATTGCGTTTTAATACGTCTCACTATTCTAATTTTTTAGAAGAAATGGCCTTTATTATTTCTTTTTTATGGGGTTAATAAATATTAACCAAATTTCATTTAAGAAATGAGAGAATTCAGAATAGCTACGAGAAAGACTAGTCCAATCCATAATGATGTACCGGAAAATACAACATTTTTATTATTTGACCAACCATCAGGAGAAGCAAATACAAGGGGTACACTAATTACTAAGACTGAGGAAGTCGCAATTAATGCAAAAACAGCTAATTGGAAAGCAATAGTCATATTTCTAATCCTCCAAGCTACCATCAAATAAAGTTGACTACATATTTGATCCCTCACTTAAACCAAAATTGTAAAAAAATACAAGAAGTAGGAGGGGTTTAATCATGAATCCATTGATTCTTCTCTTTAATTCAAATTTATTACTTAAACCGCTTTTTTATTTGGATATGGGGGTGAGAAGAGATTATTTACTCTTTATTTCACAAGCGGGTATAGCGGATCCTGTATCCGTGTATACAGTATACAGAGATATATCGAAAAGGAACTTGTATCTGATATCTTTCTAGAGGCTAATAAATCTTTTTATTTTTTATATGGCTATGTTCTATTTGTAGGAGTAAAATAAGGATTAGGCTGTGGAGAGATGGCTGAGTGGTTGATAGCTCCGGTCTTGAAAACCGGTATAGTTCTAGGAACTATCGAGGGTTCGAATCCCTCTCTCTCCTTTTGCTTATTGAATACGTTTGTTTCTTTCATTTTTATTTATTTTTTTTTTCTGTCCCTTATCTTTCTTTCATAAAAAGGAATGAATGGCTCGGCTAGATGGAATAACCGAGCCAGAACAGAAAAAAAGTAGAACAGGTATAAATAAGAAAATCTTAGTTAAGAGGGTTCATGTAAAGAACAGGTTCCAAATCACGATCGATTCCCTTTTCAAAACCTGCTGCAGCAGCTCGGGCTCTTCCTGCATGCCATAAATGGCCCACAAAAAAGAAGAATCCTAGAACAAAATGAGAAGTTGATAACCAACTTCTAGGAGAGACATAATTAACTGCATTGATCTCGGTAGCTACGCCACCCACGGAATTTAAAGAGCCTAAAGGAGCGTGGGTCATATATTCTGCTGAGCGTCGTTCTTGCCAAGGTTGTATGTCTTTTTTCAACCTACTCAAGTCCAAACCGTTGGGGCCCCTTAGAGGTTCTAACCATGGAGCACGAAGGTCCCAAAAACGCATAGTTTCCCCTCCAAAGATAACCTCCCCAGTTGGGGAACGCATTAGATATTTACCTAAACCTGTGGGTCCTTGAGCGGATCCCACATTAGCTCCAAGACGCTGGTCTCTAACTAGAAAAGTAAATGCTTGAGCTTGAGAAGCTTCTGGCCCGGTGGGTCCATAAAACTCACTCGGATAAGCTGTATTATTGAACCATACAAAACAACAAGCGATAAAACCAAAGACAGATAAAGCAGCTAAACTATAAGACAAGTAAGCTTCTCCAGACCATACAAATGCACGGCGAGCCCATGCGAAGGGTTTGGTTAAAATATGCCAAATTCCGCCAAATACACAAATAAAACCCAACCATACATGCCCACCAATTATATCTTCTAAATCATCTACACTAACAATCCACCCTTCTCCACCAAAAGGAGATTTTAGTAAATAACCAAATATAACACTGGGACTAAGGGTCAAATTGGTAATTTTTCTTACATCTCCCCCCCCAGGGGCCCAGGTATCATATACACCGCCAAAATAAAGAGCCTTGAGTACTAGAAGAAAAGCACCTAGACCTAACAAAATTAAGTGAATACCCAAAATTGTAGTCATTTTATTTCTATCTTTCCAGACATAACCAAAGAATGGAAAAGATTCCTCAAGAGTCTCGGGTCCCAGAAGCGCGTGATAAATGCCACCGAAGCCTAAGACTGCGGAGGAAATTAGGTGAAGTACGCCAGATACAAAGTACGGAAAAGTATCTAGAACTTCCCCCCCTGGCCCTACTCCCCAACCTAGAGTAGCTAAGTGTGGAAGTAAAATCAACCCTTGTTCATACATGGGCTTTTCTGGTACGAAATGGGCCACTTCAAATAGGTTCATTGCTCCGGCCCAGAATACGATTAATCCGGCATGAGCTACATGAGCTCCAAGCAGTTTACCGGACAAATTGATAAGTCTGGCATTCCCAGCCCACCAAGCAAAGCCGGTGGTTTCTTGGTCACGACCAGCTAAAACGAAAGTTCCATTAAAGAGCGTTTCCACGTGGTAGAACCTCCTCAGGGAATATAAGATTTTCATGAGGCTGATCCTGAGCTGCCATCCACGCACGAATACCCTCGTTTAAAAGAATATTTTTGGTGTAGAAAGTCTCAAATTCAGGATCTTCCGCTGCACGGATTTCCTGGGAAACAAAGTCATAGGCACGTAAGTTCAGAGCCAAGCCAACTACGCCAATAGCACTCATCCATAAACCGGTGACGGGTACAAATAGCATAAAGAAATGTAACCAACGTTTATTGGAAAAAGCAACACCAAAGATTTGGGACCAAAAGCGGTTAGCAGTGACCATTGAATAAGTTTCTTCAGCTTGAGTTGGGTTAAAAGCACGGAAGGTATTTGCACCATCACCGTCCTCAAATAGAGTGTTTTCTACGGTCGCTCCATGAATAGCGCATAGCAGAGCCGCACCTAATACTCCGGCAACTCCCATCATATGAAATGGGTTCAACGTCCAATTATGAAATCCTTGGAAGAAAAGGATGAATCGAAATATCGCTGCTACGCCAAAACTCGGCGCAAAGAACCAACCAGATTGCCCCAGTGGATAAATAAGGAATACAGAAACAAAAACAGCAATTGGACCAGAGAATGAGATTGCATTATAAGGCCGCAATTGAACAGACCGAGCAAGTTCAAATTGGCGTAACATGAAACCTATTAGTGCAAAAGCCCCGTGGAGAGCTACAAAAGTCCATAGACCGCCTAATTGACACCAACGAGTAAAATCTCCTTGTGCTTCGGGCCCCCATAGTAGCAACAAAGAGTGTGCTAAACTATTGGCAGGGGTAGAAACTGCTGCGGTTAAGAAATTACAACCTTCCAAATAGGAACTAGCCAATCCATGGGTATACCAAGAAGTTACAAAAGTTGTCCCTGTAAACCAACCCCCTAAAGCGAAATAAGCACAAGGAAAGAGCAATAGGCCAGACCATCCTACAAAAACGAAACGGTCCCTTCGTAACCAGTCATCCATAGTATCAAATAGATCATTTTCTTCTTTAGGAATTCTACCAAGGGCTATAGTCATAGTGATCCTCCTATTCAATTACTTCAACCATTTCCGAGCACCTCATATCACTTTCCAAGGCATATGATAGTTTTATTATCTGTGGACGATTTCTTTCTCGTTCAATGCCCTTTTTCAATGGTCTCGAAGAGAGAAATTTCCCATTTTTATCTATGGAGTCACAGTCACAACCGAGGTCGTGGTAAATCCATGAATTTGATTCGATTTGTTTTTCTTATACTATTTATTTGTTTTTCTTATACTATAGAAATAGAAATAAATTGTTTTTCTTATACTATAGAAAGAAATAAACCTTTGAATTCAGCATTATTCCAAGACTCCTATTTCAAAGTCTATCTTTTAAGGGAAAAATGCAAATAAA
Organism: Triticum urartu; assembly: GCF_056163025.1. Classification (NCBI taxonomy): domain Eukaryota; kingdom Viridiplantae; phylum Streptophyta; class Magnoliopsida; order Poales; family Poaceae; genus Triticum; species Triticum urartu. The sequence continues at coordinate 10,551 of NW_028259599.1, read as the reverse complement.
AGTAACCCTTCTTTTCCCATTCCCTCTCTATTGCATGGGTGGAAGAACTAAAATAATAGAGGATTCTGAAAAAAAAAAATGGACCTTCGAAATCCAATTTTATGTGTAGCGCAAAGGAGTTGCGATTTCTTCTTATTCCTATAGAACATCTAGTAACAAGAATATGAAATCGTAAATAGCGAAAAATTCTTGTCTTGCGCGGTCTAAGTCTAAGGAAATAAAAAAAATTCGCTTATACAATTTCATCTACATCGAATTTATATATCAGAATAGCGGATAGAGGCATCATTAAAGGAGTCAGGTCTACTTACTTTATGCTTCTTTCCAATTTTATGGTGGATTTGATAAGAACCCTTTTTGCTTTCTTGATAAATAATCGACAAAAAAAGCGTTTTTTTTATATAACCTGCTTGTTTTATTATAATTATAACAAGTCCTATATGGAAATGCCCGCTAAAGAGAAAATCTATTTGATTGTCTCTCGGCCAATATCGATTTTTAGAAAGAAAAAACAAGAATTTTCTTCTTTTTTTATTAACATTAAGAAAAAAGAATATAATTAAAATGGAATTGGCAATATAATTTTTATAGACTTTTGAAAGAAAAAAAAGGGGTTTTTTGCAACCGTTATTTCTTATTTCTTGCCTATATCATATCACGGAAACCTTTCGCTTTGGAACGTGGAGAGATGGCTGAGTGGACTAAAGCGGCGGATTGCTAATCCGTTGTACAATTTTTTTGTACCGAGGGTTCGAATCCCTCTCTTTCCGCTCCCTTGGATCATTTGGGACTTTCGAATTGGAAAGAATTCTGACCCCCGGATTTTCTCATAGATAAATGTACGAAACAAATCCAATAAGAAAAAAAAAAACTGAATTTTTACTCCTCGCGTCCAGGATTCCGTCCTGGGTCATTAGATAAGAATCCAAAGATAAAGAGTGAAACAAAGAATATCACTACTGTATAAACAAAAAGTTTGAGAGTAAGCATTACATAATCTCCAAGATTTTTTTTTAAGGAATAGATTACCAGTTTTTCCTTACCACACGGATCCACTAGGATGGTTTTTTTTTATACCTAAAAATGCAAAAAAGAATTCTTGAAAAAAATTGCAAGAATTCTTTTATAATAAGCACTCTTATCAATAGCAAAAATAGGGTTAGGTGGTTAGGTATTGTGTAGGTACCTTTAGGTACCTGCTCAACCTAGGTGCAGGGGAGTAGAAAGGCTGATCCAAATTTATTGCTGTAGCTACCCATTCAATGTAGAAGAATTTAAATTTTAGAATCGAAGGTTCATAATATAAAAATATAAAACTTCTCGGCTTTTACCCATTTTAAAATTTTTTTGGAATGAACACATCATTCAATTTGGCATACAGAGTACTAAAGATTTCATCGAAAACTTACAGCAGCTTGCCAAACAAAGGCTAATAGAAAAAAGAATAGAGGTATAACAGGCATAATATCCACGATTGGATTGAAAATAGCATAAGCTTCGGGTAATTTGGCAAAGAAAAAACTAGTAGGATAAAGAACAGAATTAAAACAGATACAGGTTAAACTAAGTATATTAGGCATAACAAGCATTTCATTCTTGTAGAGTAAATAATTGGATTTTTCTTGAGTTATTTTTTTAAGGGAAAGAAGGAAAAGGCAGATTCAAAATCTTTTTTCTTCGGACTTTCCCAAACACAAAATACCTCCTTGTATTCGCACTCTCAAATGAGAGTGGAATAAATTCGACTTTCATATAATATCTTAATAGAATTCCATGTAATGATCAATGCATTTTTTTGATTCTATATTATCCGCATGTGTAGAATACTAGCAAGAGAATATCCCTCCTTTTTTATGTAATTGAAATGGTATTGACGAATAACAAATAAACATACTAGTGTTTATTAGTGTCGCATAAAACCCGAAATGGGGCGTGGCCAAGTGGTAAGGCAGCGGGTTTTGGTCCCGTTACTCGGAGGTTCGAATCCTTCCGTCCCAGATTGTTTCTGATGAAACAAACGGTGAAATCATATAGTATTCCGTACGAGACAAAAGTTTATTAAAGAGAATAATGATATCTTATTCTTTCTCAGAAAACATAATAAAGTCTTAAGTCCAGTCAAATTGACTATCTTTATTTTCATGAAAAAATGGGATCTATCAAGCACATTCAGGATATGCCTCTACTATAAAATCACTTAGTCATATTTTTTTCTTCCTTTTGGTATTCGAGTTGAAGAAGTACGAGAATTCTATAACTACCAAAAACTTTCAATCTTTTCATTGGAATAGTTTATTTAGTTATTATAGTTAATTGTTTTTGGTACTGAAAAAATATATTACTACTAGAATTCTAATTCTAGTAATTAAATTAATTAAACTTTTTTGGAGGTTGATAGTTTATTTATTGAGGAAGAGTCAATCCTTCTTTTCTCACTTCAAGATTGATCATCTCGAGCCATCCGTTGAGGGTGGAAATTTAAGAATAAATAAGTTTTAAGCAAACTTGTTTAGTCGTCTTTTTCAAACTATGTTTCATTCATATGATAGAATTTTAATATGGGTTTAAATAAATTGGATCTTGGCGGAGGCTTCCCGGATAAATACTTACTTTCTTTTATCCATATTGCTCCATAGATAGCAAGTTTTAATTAGTATAAAAAAACTAAACCAATGACTATTCATGATTCCATCCATATTGGATCAATTCTCTATACCACTTTGCAATGAAAAGAGGAATGTTTGTTATGGTAAAACTTCGTTTAAAACGATGTGGTAGAAAGCAACGTGCGACTTGAAGGACATGATCGATTGTGGATTTTGCTATCCATCATTTTCCATAGTAATGAAAATGCTCTTGGCTCGACATAGCCTGTTCTATTCGTTCCGAACCAAATTTGCGCTGGGTTTAAGTAACATAGTACACGATGGAGCTCGAGAGGACAGAATTTTTTTTATCAAGGGAAAGAATCTAGGGTTAGTGAAAACTAATAAATTAGGCCAACTTTGTCAGTCTATCCTTAATATAGAAATAAATCGAAAGGTTAAAATAAGAAGAAAGTCCAATAAAAGTATATCAGAATCAATCCCTCTTATTAGATTTCTATAGAAGAGATAAATGCTTTATCGAAGGAAATAAGAAAAAAGGGTATGTTGCTACTCTTTTGAAAGAAAAAAATAGGAATTCCCGAAGTAATGTCTAAACCCAAGGATTTCACAAATCAAAGATAAAGGATTCCAGAACAAGTAAACACAATTTTCAATTGTCTCAACAACAGAGTTGGATTAGAATAAGGAATAAAAGTCAATTCGTTCGAAATGAGACAAAGAAAAGAGTTTAAAGACGACTCAAAAATTTTGGAAGGATTTTGCCTTCGAAGTTTGTCAGGCAAAATTAGCCCACTTGAGTCATGAGTATAAATGAAATTTGTTTTTTCTGTAAGGAAATTAATGCACGTCATAGTCTAATTTCTATTATTATCGACAGAAATTCGAATCATTTTCTCGAGCCGTATGAGGAGAAAACCTCATATACGTTTCTAGGGGGGGGCGTTGTTTATCTACATCTATCCCAATAAGCTGTCTATCGAATCGTTGCAATTGATGTTCGATCTCGAAGAGAAGGAAGAGATCTTCAAAAAGTAGGTTTTTATGATCCGATAAAGAATCAAACTTGTTTAAATGTTCCAGCTATTCTCTATTTCCTTGAAAAGGGTGCTCAACCAACAAGAACTGTTTATGATATTTTAAGGAAGGCAGAATTCTTTAAAGAAAAAGAAAGAACTTTGAGTTAATTGAAGAACTAAATGAATCAAAAAATAGGATAGGAGAAGATTATTAGTATTCCTAGTTGTCTAATTATTTAGACACAATTTACCTCTTTTTTAATCCTATTTGGATTTATATTATATCGTGCCAATCCAACATAAGCCCCTATTTTATTTACTTTTTCTATCTAATTTGTTTTCTTACCATTGTATTTCCATTGACAAAGGTCTATTGAACAAATAGAATTTGTAGATAGATGGGTCTCTTTATCCTCACTCCATATTCAATTTTTCCGCCTACACTTCGCTCAAATGATAAGGGTGTTCCTCTTGCATGTATTCTCATACAATATAATATATATTTTTTATAATATATATTTTTTGTTAATAAAAATCGCTAAAAATAAGGAGAATTTGGCCATCGTGATTAGGGTCGCTCTTTTTTTAACTTTACTTTAGTGGAATTTCACCGGACCTGTTCGTTTTGGCATTTGAGTGTTTTTCATGGTCGATAAAAAAAATCTTTTGATGTCTTGCTAGTTCAATGTTTTGACAGAAGCGCGCGGTGTAATTCCATTGATTTTTGGATTTCGATCGTATCTAAGATCCTTTTTTTATCTGGGTTGCTAACTCAATGGTAGAGTACTCGGCTTTTAAGTGCGACTATGATCTTTTACACATTTGGATGAAACAACAAATTCGTCCAGACTCTTGGTAGAGTCTAGAAGACCACGACTGATCCTCAAAGGTAATGAATGGAAAAAATAGCATGTCGTAATAAAATCAATCTTTTTTGAATGGAATCCAAAATTACGATTTTCTGGGTCTAATGAATAAATGGATAGAGCCTGGCTCCAATTCTGGTAAAATAAAAAGCAACGAGCTGAACTTCCTAATTGGAATGATTCCCCGCTCTAATTAGACGTTAAAAATAGATTAGTGCCGGATGCGGGGAAAGGTTGGGTTTTCCTATGAGTGGACCCTTTATTTTTTCTTTTTTTTTTTAGAAATCCTAATTATTCTTGATTATGGATTGAATAAGGGATGTTATGGATTGAATGTGTAAAAGAAGCAGTATATTGATAAAGAGGCTGTATTCCAAAGTCAAAAGAGCGATTGGCCTGCAAAAATAAAAAACTTGTTCTGTTCTTTTTTTTTAATTAGAACAAACATAAACTAATTGGGTAGAAAAGGAGCAGAAAAAGATCTGTGGATTAGACTCCCTTTCTTTCCAGGGTTTGTATTAAAAATGCAACACCCTGTTCTGACCATATTGCACTATGTATCATCATTCGATAAACCGAGAAATGCTTCTTCTCTCTGATTCAAGTAGAAATACAAATGGAAAAATTCGAAGGGTATTCAGAAAAACATAAATCTCGTCAACAATACTTTGTCTACCCACTTCTCTTTCAGGAATATATTTATGCATTTGCCCACCATTATGGATTAAATGGTTCTGAACCTGTGGAAATAGTTGTTAGTTGTAATAACAAGAAATTTAGTTCACTACTTGTGAAACGTTTAATTATTCGAATGTATCAGCAGAATTTTTTGGATAACTCGGTTAATCATCCTAACCAAGATCGATTATTGGATTACAAAAATTATTTTTATTCTGAGTTTTATTCTCAGATTCTATCTGAAGGGTTTGCGATCGTTGTGGAAATCCCATTCTCGCTACGGGAATTTTTTTGTCTGAAAGAAAAAGAAATACCAAAGTTTCAGAATTTACGCTCTATTCATTCAATATTTCCCTTTTTAGAAGACAAATTTTTGCATTTGGATTATCTATCACATATAGAAATACCCTATCCTATCCATTTGGAAATCCTGGTTCAACTCCTTCAATACCGTATCCAAGATGTTCCATCTTTGCATTTATTGCGATTCTTTCTCAACTATTATTCGAATTGGAATAGTTTTATTACTTCAATGAAATCCATTTTTTTTTTTCAAAAAGAAAATAAAAGACTATTTCAATTCCTATATAACTCTTATGTATCAGAATATGAATTTTTTTTGTTGTTTCTTCGTAAACAATCTTCTTGCTTACCATTAGCATCTTCTGGAACTTTTCTGGAACGAATCCACTTTTCTAGGAAGATGGAACATTTTGGGATAATGTACCCTGGTTTTTCTCGGAAAACCCTATGGTTCTTTATGGATCCTCTTATGCATTATGTTCGATATCAAGGAAAGGCAATTCTTGCATCAAAAGGCACTTTTTTTTTGAAGAAGAAATGGAAATGCTACCTTATCAATTTCTGGCAATATTATTTCTGTTTTTGGACTCAGCCGCGAAGAATCCATATAAACCAATTAGCAAACTCTTGCTTCGATTTTATGGGGTACCTTTCAAGTGTACAAAAAAGTTCTTTGTTAGTAAGGAATCAAATGCTGGAGAATTCATTTCTAATAGATACTCGAATGAAAAAATTCGATACCATAGTCCCCGCTACTCTCCTCATAGGATACTTATCAAAAGCTCAATTTTGTACTGGATCGGGGCATCCTATTAGTAAACCCATTTGGACAGATTTATCAGATTGGGATATTCTTGATCGATTTGGTCGGATATGTAGAAATCTTTTTCATTATCATAGTGGATCTTCGAAAAAACGGACTTTGTATCGACTAAAGTATATACTTCGACTTTCATGTGCTAGAACTTTAGCTCGTAAACATAAAAGCACGGTACGAACTTTTATGCAACGATTGGGTTCGGCATTTTTAGAAGAATTTTTTATGGAAGAAGAGCAAGTTTTTTCTTTGATGTTCACCAAAACAACTCTTTTTTCTTTCTGTGGATCACACACTGAGCGTATTTGGTATTTGGATATTATACGTATCAATGACCTGGTCAACCCTCTTAATTAATCATTAGACGAAATTAAGAAACAGGAAAGGGTTGATAAATGATCAAGAAAAAACTTTTCTATTTTTCATTCTGAAATGTTCTTTTTATTATAATAAAGAGTAGGTGAATCAACTTACTAATTAAAAAAATTAGTAGAACTTCCTCTTTGGAATAGAAATTGGCTATTTCTACATAGGGAAAGTCGTGTGCAATGAAAAATGCAAGCACGATTTGGGGAGGGATTTTTCTCTATTGTAACAAGGAAGAATTATCTACTCCATCCGACTAGTTCCGGGTTCGAGTCCCGGGCAACCCATATAGAAAAGACCCATCAAAGTTTTTCACTTTGACTCACTTCATTTACAAATACAAAATTATTGGTTTGGTTAATTTAGTTATATGGATAGCTAATCTTTGGGCTGACTTGGTTGACATTGGTATATAGTCTATGTTATACTGTTAAATAACAAGCCTTCTATTATCTATATTCTAGTTAATACGTGTGCTTGGGAGTCCTTGCAATTTGAATAAACCAAGATCTTACCATGACTGCAATTTTAGAGAGACGCGAAAGTACAAGCCTGTGGGGTCGCTTCTGCAACTGGATAACTAGCACTGAAAATCGTCTTTACATCGGATGGTTCGGTGTTTTGATGATCCCTACCTTATTGACCGCAACTTCTGTATTTATTATCGCCTTCATCGCTGCCCCTCCAGTAGATATTGATGGTATTCGTGAGCCTGTTTCTGGTTCTTTACTTTATGGAAACAATATTATCTCTGGTGCTATTATCCCTACTTCTGCGGCGATCGGATTGCACTTTTACCCAATTTGGGAAGCTGCATCTGTTGATGAGTGGTTATACAATGGTGGTCCTTATGAGCTAATTGTTCTACACTTCTTACTTGGTGTAGCTTGTTATATGGGTCGTGAGTGGGAACTTAGTTTCCGTCTGGGTATGCGTCCTTGGATTGCTGTTGCATATTCAGCTCCTGTTGCAGCTGCTACTGCTGTTTTCTTGATTTACCCTATTGGTCAAGGAAGCTTTTCTGATGGTATGCCTTTAGGAATCTCTGGTACTTTCAACTTTATGATTGTATTCCAGGCAGAGCACAACATCCTTATGCATCCATTCCACATGTTAGGTGTAGCTGGTGTATTCGGCGGTTCCCTATTCAGTGCTATGCATGGTTCCTTGGTAACCTCTAGTTTGATCAGGGAAACTACTGAAAATGAATCCGCTAATGAGGGTTACAAATTTGGTCAAGAGGAAGAAACTTATAATATTGTGGCTGCTCATGGTTATTTTGGCCGATTAATCTTCCAATATGCTAGTTTCAACAACTCTCGTTCTTTACACTTCTTCTTGGCTGCTTGGCCTGTAGTAGGAATCTGGTTCACTGCTTTAGGTATTAGTACTATGGCTTTCAACCTAAATGGTTTCAATTTCAACCAATCTGTAGTTGATAGTCAAGGTCGCGTTATTAATACTTGGGCTGATATCATCAACCGTGCTAACCTTGGTATGGAAGTAATGCACGAACGTAATGCTCACAACTTCCCTCTAGACTTAGCTGCTGTTGAAGTTCCATCTATTAATGGATAAGGTTTTTCTGCTAACATATAAGAATTTTTGAAGACAGAAATACCCAATATCTTGTTCTAGCAAGATATTGGGTATTTCTGTCTTTATTTTGAATCTTTTTTTCTTCTTAATCTTTCTATTCAGAATTCAGTTAACGACGAGATTTAGTATCCTTTCTTGCATTTTCATAACTCGTGAAATGCCGAGTAGGCACGAATTCCCCCAATTTGCGACCTACCATAGGATTTGTTATGTAAATAGGTATATGTTCCTTTCCATTATGAATCGCGATTGTATGGCCAACCATTGTGGGTAGAATGCTAGATGCCCGGGACCACGTTACTATTGTTTCTTTCTCCTCCTTCATATTGACCTTTTCTATCTTTGCCAATAAATGATGAGCTACAAAAGGATTCGTTTTTTTTCGTGTCACAGCTGATTACTCCTTTTTTCCTTTTTAAAGAGTGGCATTCTATGTCCAATATCTCGATCGAAGTACGGAGGTCAGAATAAATAGAATAATGATCAATGGAAAAAAGAAAAAAATCCTTTAGCTGGATAAGGGGCGGATGTAGCCAAGTGGATCAAGGCAGTGGATTGTGAATCCACCATGCGCGGGTTCAATTCCCGTCGTTCGCCCATCGCATTATTGCAAATTCCAAAAATGCAATTTTCCATATTCCTAGTTACGTATTTACTTACGGCGACGAAGAATAAAACTATCGCTATATTTTTTCCTTTTCCTAGTTCTTCTTCCAAGCGCAGGATAACCCCAAGGGGTTGTGGGTTTTTTTCTACCAATGGGAGCTTTCCCTTCACCGCCCCCATGGGGGTGGTCCACAGGGTTCATAACTACCCCTCTTACTACGGGGCGTTTACCTAGCCAACACTTAGATCCGGCTCTACCCAAACTTTTTTGGTTCACCCCAACATTACCCACTTGTCCGACTGTTGCTAAGCAGTTTTGGGATACTAAACGGACCTCCCCAGATGGTAATCTTAAAGTGGCCGATTTACCCTCTTTTGCAATGAGTTTCGCTACAGCACCTGCTGCTCTAGCTAATTGCCCACCCCTTCCACGTGTGATTTCTATGTTATGCATGGCCGTGCCTAAGGGCATATCGGTTGAAGTAGATTCTTCTTTTCTCTCAAAAAACCCCTTCCCAAACTGTACAAGCTTCTTCCAAAGCATACGGCTTTCTAGATGTATATGACGATCTCTAGACAGATGGATCTTATATGAATCATATGATGAAGTACCACATGAGTGGATATATAGGAAAGGAATCCAAATCTGCCGAATCGCTCATGTTATGATCTTCTACATCCTAGGTCTCTGCGTTCCGTCATCTGGCTTATGTTCTTCATGTAGCATTCAGATCGAATGACTCTATGAAATTACGTCGATACTTCCACATATTATGGGTAACGTAGGAGACATCCCTATTTTCCCCCGGGGGTCTTAATTACCACTGCTTAGCTTTCAATTTGCCTCTGACCATCAAATTAAATGTGAATAACCCGTCCTCCTCTCTTTGAAACAAGGGGCGCTTCCGGTTCTGTGCGTGCTTCAAACAATTTTGTCTTCTCCATATTACCATATCTCTAGAGCCAATAATTTTCTATGAGGAACTACTGAACTCAATCACTTGCTGCCGTTACTCAACAGTTTTCTGTTGAGGTCTATCCCGTAGAGGTAGTCAAATTGGATCAGTGATCGATTTCTAGGTTTCGTCGTAAACCTAATTGGTTACTTCCAATTACGTAAATCAATAGTTCAAACCGCACTCAAAGGTAGGGCATTTCCCATTGATATAGGAACTTTTGTACCAGAAACAATAGTATCTCCAATTATAGCCCCTCTGGGATGTAAAATATATCTCTTCTCACCATCCCCATAGTGTATGAGACAAATGTATGCATTTCGATTAGGGTCGTATTCTATGGTTACGATTCTACCAGATATGTCTTTTTGATTCCGTCGAAAATCTATTTTACGGTATAGGCGCTTATGACCTCCCCCTCTATGCCTTGCGGTAATGATTCCTCTGGAATTACGACCTTTACCACAACGGTGCCGTCCATGGATCAAATTATTTCGTGGATTGGATTTCACTTGCCTGTCTACGGTTCCCTTGCGTGTGCTCGGGATAGGTGTTTTGTATAAATGTTTCGCCGTATTATTAAGTATTCTCCTTTAGTTTTTTTTCTCTATCTAGAAGTGGAATAGAATAACCCGGTTGAAGGGTAATGATCATACGTCTGTAATGCATTGTATGGCCCAGAATAGGTCCTATTCTTCTACCTTTTCCAGGTAGTCGATGGCTATTCACAGCTAC
>NW_028259598.1:15000-30000 GCF_056163025.1 Triticum urartu | reverse complement strand
TCGTTGTGGTCGGACTCTATTATGGATTTCTGACTACATTCTCCATAGGTCCCTCTTAGATCTTCTTTCTCCAATCTTGGATTAGGGAAGAAGGAGATATTCGCGACTACTGGCGATTTCATTATGGGGCAGCTCATGATCTTCATATCGATCTATTATCCACCTCTGTATCTATTCTTTCTTAGCTAAACAGGTGGAAGATCTATCCAATTTGGTTATATTATATCATGGACTCGAAAAACGGATCTGAATTTGACTGAAATGCACGATCTTCACAGGTATCACTTTTCACGATACCTAAAAGGTGGAATAGCGATTTTCGAACCATTTCCTATAAGAGAATGGTTTCCATTACTTTGAGAAATGGATTCTTATATCAAACTATAGCTATTGCATTAAAGAAGAAAAGAAACTAATAGAAGTCGAAGACGCGGAATGATAGTGAATAGAGAGAAAGATTCTTCTGATTTTCTTGTTTCTATCTACTAGACGCCGTAGAGAATTGAGAATTTTCATGTCTTTCAATTCTCGTACTCGTAATTGGAAAGTTATGGAAGGAGACCCATCATTTTGCAATGAAAACAACATATAAAACTCTGGACAATTTCGAAATCAGGCCAAGCGTCTTAATACATATGCAAAAAAATTCATTATTGGCCCACCATTGATTAGAAGATTTAGCTTGTATGAATCGCTATTGGTTTGATACGAATAATGACAATCGTTTCAGTATGTTAAGGATACAGATGTATCCACAATTCATTTAGAGTTACTTAATAGTCTATTTCTTATACCATATCTCTATCCCGTGAAATTCTCGAGCCAAAAGATGGATGCATATGCTGTGTTTCATTTTGCTAAATGATATCAATTAAATGGTGTATCAATTCCATAAATTGCATATAGCAATAAATAAATCAGCAAAATTCTTTCTAATATTTTAGATAGAAGAAACATTTCTTCTATCTAAAATATTAGAAAGAATGTACCCTTCTATCCAAATCCAATTTGCATCGATAAAATAAATCCAAATTCCAGTAGTAGATGAATAATTGCAAATTTGTGTGTGTACGAGATTAGAATAACTTCAAAATAACTGACATAATTTTGTATTTTTCCTGATCAGAAAAATACATGAAAAAGAAAGGAGGTAGAAAAATTTTTGGATTTATGGTTAAAGAAGAAAAAGAAGAAAACAGGGGTTCTGTTGAATTTCAAGTATTCAGTTTCACCAATAAGATACGGAGACTTGCTTCACATTTGGAATTACACAAAAAAGATTTTTCATCGGAAAGAGGTCTACGAAGACTTTTGGGAAAACGTCGACGTTTGCTGGCTTATTTGGCAAAGAAAAATAGAGTACGTTATAAGAAATTAATCGGTCAGTTGAATATTCGGGAGCAGTAATTTAATCGTTCAAATTTTTTTCTTGTTTTATTCTTTTTTTAGTAGTCTTATAGTAGTCTTAGATTTTTCATTTTGATGAGCCTCGCTTTGAGGAATTCATGGAATAATCCATTTTCATGGAATAATGAATTAAGGAAGAAAGGATATGAGTCTACCGCTTACAAGAAAAGATCTCATGATAGTCAATATGGGCCCTCAACACCCATCAATGCATGGTGTTCTTCGACTGATCGTTACTCTCGATGGTGAGGATGTTATTGATTGTGAACCCATATTAGGGTATTTACACAGAGGAATGGAAAAAATCGCGGAAAACCGAACTATTATACAATACTTACCTTATGTAACAAGGTGGGATTATTTAGCTACTATGTTTACAGAAGCAATAACAGTAAATGCACCAGAATTCTTGGAGAATATTCAAATACCACAAAGAGCCAGCTATATTAGGGTAATTATGTTAGAATTAAGCCGGATAGCTTCTCACTTGCTATGGCTTGGACCTTTTATGGCGGATCTCGGCGCACAGACTCCTTTTTTCTATATTTTTAGAGAGAGAGAATTAATATATGATCTATTTGAAGCTGCTACAGGTATGCGAATGATGCACAATTACTTTCGCATCGGAGGAGTAGCCGCCGATCTACCTTATGGATGGATCGATAAATGTTTAGATTTCTGTGATTATTTTTTACGCGGAGTTGTTGAATATCAACAACTTATTACACAGAATCCAATTTTTTTAGAGCGAGTTGAAGGAGTAGGTTTTATTAGCGGAGAAGAAGCAGTAAATTGGGGCTTATCGGGACCGATGTTACGAGCTTCTGGAATACAATGGGATCTTCGTAAAGTAGATCCTTATGAGTCTTACAACCAATTTGATTGGAAAGTCCAATGGCAAAAAGAAGGGGATTCGTTAGCTCGCTATTTAGTACGAATTGGTGAAATGAGGGAATCCATCAAAATAATTCAACAAGCTGTAGAAAAAATTCCTGGAGGACCTTATGAAAATTTAGAAGTCCGACGCTTTAAGAAAGAAAATAATTCTGAATGGAATGATTTTGAGTATAAATTTCTTGGTAAAAAACCTTCGCCCAATTTTGAATTGTCAAGACAAGAGCTTTATGTAAGAGTAGAAGCCCCAAAAGGTGAATTAGGGATTTATCTAGTAGGAGATGATAGCCTTTTCCCCTGGAGATGGAAAATCCGTCCACCCGGGTTTATTAATTTGCAAATTCTTCCTCAGCTAGTTAAAAAAATGAAATTGGCTGATATCATGACGATATTAGGTAGTATAGATATCATTATGGGGGAAGTTGATCGTTGAAATGATAATAGATAGGGTAGAGGTAGAAACTATCAATTCTTTTTCGAAATTGGAATTATTAAAAGAAGTCTATGGACTGATATCGATTCTACCCATTTTGACCCTCCTTTTGGGAATAACAATAGAGGTACTCGTAATTGTGTGGTTAGAAAGAGAAATATCTGCGTCGATACAACAACGTATTGGTCCTGAATATGCTGGCCCCCTGGGCCTGCTTCAAGCTATAGCAGATGGGACTAAGCTACTTTTTAAAGAAGATATTCTGCCATCCCGAGGAGATATTTCTTTATTTAGCATTGGACCCTCTATAGCAGTCATATCAGTTTTATTAAGTTTTTTAGTTATCCCTTTGGGATATCATTTTGTTTTAGCCGATCTTAGTATTGGTGTTTTTTTATGGATTGCCATTTCAAGTATAGCTCCTATTGGTCTTCTTATGGCAGGATATAGCTCAAATAATAAATATTCTTTTTCAGGCGGTCTACGAGCTGCTGCTCAATCCATTAGTTATGAAATACCATTAACTTTTTGTGTGCTAGCAATATCTCTACGTGTGATTCGTTAAAATAGATCTTTTTCCTATAAAATCCATTAACTATTTATATTCCTTTTCTTATTTAGTATTTGGGTTGGTAAGTTAAACTAGATAGCTATATGAGTGAAACAAAACAGCTTATAAATTTGTAGTAAAAAGAAAAAATCTCATTTCCTACGTACAAGAAAAAAGTGGAAGTAAACATAAGCAGTGTAAACTCTTTATCCCAAGGTTGATATTTTTTAATTAGTCATCATATCTTGAAGCGGCCAAGAATAAAGGATTCACGATATGGAATTCCATTACTAGAATACTCCTAGTTATTACTATAACTTAATAATCCATAAGAAGAATCCACCAAAAGTTAGTGAAGGGTTAGGAACACTAAAGTACATAAAGGATTAGTAATGGAAAATCTAAAACATTAGAGATTTTTGCCCATAAAAGGAATCATAATAAGGACTTGCAATTTGTAGAAATTATCAAGTAGTACTTTCTTCGGATTCCGATCCAGAGTATGTTCCCATTCACTTGTTAAGGAAATGGCTATCAAGAACGAATTAACCCTTTATCCATTTTTTCTTTTTAAATACCCCCTCCCTGGGGAAAGAAGAATAGTAAAAAAGATATGGAGTGCACTAGAAAAAATTTTCATTATTTCCTTCCTCTATCCATATTCATGCAGAATTGCTCATGAACTAATACCCAACTCTTTCCATTTATTAATTGAATTCCTATAACAAGTAACAAGTGTTTTATTCCAAGATTAAGTTATTACTGAACAAAGAAAAATTTTCATTATATTATAAAGGATGAGATCAATTCGGAAGCGCTTTTTCTTATTCTAGCAGACGGAATTCCTTTGGTCTAATTTAGGACTTTCAAATCTATTTTATTTTATCTAATTCTATCTACGCCCCCGGGGCTAGGAACAAAACAGTCCTTTCCTTTTTCTGATCATAGAGAAGCCGTATGAAGCTAAGGTTTCATGTACGGTTTTGAAATAGCGGTGGGAACTGTGATGTTATCACCGACTATGATTATCTAACAGTTCAAGTACAGTTGATATAGTTGAAGCACAGTCAAAATACGGTTTTTTTGGATGGAATATTTGGCGTCAGCCTATAGGTTTTCTGGTTTTTTTAATTTCTTCTTTGGCAGAATGTGAAAGATTACCCTTTGATTTACCAGAAGCGGAGGAAGAATTAGTAGCAGGTTACCAAACTGAATATTCCGGTATCAAATATGGTTTATTTTATCTTGTTTCTTACCTAAATTTATTAGTTTCTTCTTTATTTGTAACAGTTCTCTACTTGGGCGGGTGGAATTTATCTATTCCCTATATATCCTTTTTTGATTTTTTCCAAATGAATAAAGCAGTTGGAATTTTGGAAATGACAATGGGTATATTTATTACATTAACTAAAGCTTATTTATTTCTCTTCATTTCTATCACAATAAGATGGACTTTACCGAGGATGAGAATGGATCAGTTATTAAATCTTGGATGGAAATTTCTTTTACCTATTTCCCTGGGCAATCTCTTATTAACAACCTCTTCTCAACTTGTTTCACTATAAATAAGATAATACAATAATAGTAAGAATATTTTCAACACAAAAGCTCTCTCAAACAAGAGAAAGAAACATATCTTTTTCATAGATATTTAGAATGAATATGTTCCCTATGGTAACTGGGTTCATGAGTTATGGTCAACAAACAATACGTGCTACAAGGTACATAGGTCAAAGTTTCATAACTACCTTATCCCACACAAATCGTTTACCTATAACGATTCACTACCCTTATGAAAAATCAATTACACCAGAGCGTTTCCGAGGGCGAATCCACTTTGAATTTGATAAATGTATTGCTTGTGAAGTATGTGTTCGCGTATGTCCGATAGATTTACCCGTTGTGGATTGGAGATTTGAAAAGGATATTAAAAGAAAACAATTGCTTAATTATAGTATTGATTTCGGAGTTTGTATATTTTGTGGCAATTGTGTTGAGTACTGTCCAACAAGCTGTTTATCAATGACTGAAGAATATGAACTTTCTACCTATGATCGTCATGAATTGAATTACAATCAAATTGCTTTAAGTCGGTTACCAATCTCCATAATGGGAGATTACACAATTCAAACAATTAGGAATTCGTCTGAAAGTAAAATAAACAAAGAAAAATCTTCGAATTCAAGAACGATTACTGATTACTAAACTTTGATTTTGTCTTTCTGTTATAAAAATCTAATAATTCTTTATTAAACTTTAAAATTAAACTATAAAGAAAAACGAAAAACTACTGCTTATTGGAAATTATTTCTTATTTTAAATCAGACTAGATTTTCGTGATATAATATAATTTATAACTATAAGTTTATACACAAAAAAATACCCTAATCCTTTTTTCCTTCCTTGAATCCTTTAGTTTTAGTCAGTTCATGAAAAATTTTATACTATTAATTTCTTTTTATCCATAATGGATTTACCTGGACCAATACATGAGATTCTTATGCTATTTGGGGGATTTGTTCTTCTACTAGGGGGTCTAGGAGTAGTATTACTTACCAACCCCATTTATTCTGCCTTTTCGCTGGGATTAGTTCTTGTTTGTATATCCTTATTCTATTTTTTATTAAATTCCTACTTTGTAGCTGTCGCACAACTTCTTATTTATGTGGGAGCCATAAATGTCTTGATCATATTCGCTGTAATGTTCGTAAATGGCTCAGAATGGTCTAAAGATAAGAATTATTGGACTATTGGAGATGGGTTCACTTCACTCGTTTGTATAACTATTGTTTTTTCACTAATGACTACTATCCCAGATACGTCGTGGTATGGAATTCTTTGGACTACAAGATCAAACCAAATAGTAGAACAGGGTCTCATAAATAATGTTCAACAAATTGGAATTCATTTAGCAACCGATTTTTATCTTCCGTTTGAACTCATTTCCATAATTCTTCTAGTTTCTTTAATAGGTGCAATTACTATGGCTCGGCAATAAGAAAACTTAGAAAAAGTACAAATTATAAGAATTGCAAATCTAAAATAAATAACTAAAGAATCACAATTTTGATTTAGTAAAATCCATCTACTGCCAACAAATACCTCCTTTTTTTTTTTTTTTTTTTTCTTTTGTTGTGTAATTGTTCTATTGTAATTAATTGAATCGGTTCAATTCTTGCCCTCATATTGAAATGAATCGAGATTGATAAGGAGTTAGTTAATGATGTTTGAGCATGTACTTTTTTTGAGTGTCTATTTATTTTCGATTGGTATCTATGGATTGATCACAAGCCGAAACATGGTTAGAGCTCTAATATGTCTTGAACTTATACTGAATTCAATTAATCTAAATCTCGTAACATTTTCTGATCTATTTGATAGTCGCCAATTAAAAGGAGATATTTTCGCAATTTTTGTTATAGCCCTTGCAGCTGCTGAAGCCGCTATTGGACTATCCATTCTTTCTTCCATCCATCGTAATAGGAAATCCACTCGTATCAATCAATCTAATTTATTGAATAATTAGACTTTTGAATAATTAGACATAGAATCCTCTAAACAAAGGCGCACATATTAAAATAAATAGAAATCAATACTATTTTCTTAGTATTATTTGAGAATATCCATTTTTTTTAGTAGATTATTGCATAGTATTCTTTTTCACTTAAATGAATTTTTGTATTTGTAATTCATTGATATTGCAATTTGAATATTGCAATAATTTATATTGAAAAGACGATAGCCAATTTATTGGCTAATTCGAATTCGTCTGTACAATTCGTAAAATTCTTTCTTATTTCTTATTTATTGTTGAAATCCAAAATTAAAGTCTCTTGGCTCTCTTCACGCTTTCTCACAAACAGATTAAAAAATAGATTTTTTTTTTTGAAGTTTGGATAAACCATTGCTTCGTCTGGTGTCTACAATACATATGACTCATTATAGTACTAATTTCATTTTTACCAGATCGAAAAATTTTATGTTGAAAAGAAAAATTTATAGATCCAATGTCACATTCCGTAAAAATTTACGATACATGTATAGGATGCACTCAATGTGTACGAGCTTGTCCAACAGATGTATTAGAAATGATACCCTGGGATGGATGTAAAGCCAAGCAAATTGCTTCCGCGCCGAGAACCGAAGATTGTGTGGGTTGTAAGAGATGTGAATCTGCCTGCCCGACAGATTTTTTAAGTGTCCGCGTTTATTTAGGGCCTGAAACAACACGTAGCATGGCTCTATCTTATTGATACGTTACAAAAAACTTCACTCGAATCGTCTGATTCCTCTTTACCGAAGAAGCCTGTGCTCGAAATAATCGAGCACGGGCTTTTCTGGTCAAAACGTATCTTGTCTTTATCACTTTATCATGAGTTATTTTCCTTGGTTAACAATACTTGTTGTTTTGCCGATATTTGCAGGTTCATTAATTTTCTTTTTACCTCATAAGGGAAACAAAGTCGTTAGGTGGTATACTATATCTATTTGTTTATTAGAATTCCTTCTAATGACTTATGCGTTCTGTTATCATTTCCAACTGGAGGATCCCTTAATCCAATTAAAGGAGGATTATAAATGGATAGATGTCTTCGATTTCCACTGGAGATTGGGAATCGATGGACTTTCATTAGGATCTATTTTATTGACAGGATTTATCACTACTTTAGCTACTTTAGCAGCTTGGCCAATTACACGGAATTCGCGATTATTCTATTTCCTGATGCTCGCAATGTATAGTGGTCAAATAGGATTATTTTCTTCGCGAGACCTTTTACTTTTTTTTATCATGTGGGAGTTAGAATTAATTCCTGTTTACTTACTTTTATCCATGTGGGGGGGGAAGAGGCGTCTATATTCAGCTACAAAGTTTATTTTGTATACTGCAGGCGGTTCCATTTTTTTCTTAATCGGAGTTCTGGGTATGGGCTTATATGGTTCCAACGAACCAGGATTAGATTTGGAAAGATTAATTAATCAATCATACCCTGCAACCTTGGAAATACTTTTATATTTTGGCTTCCTTATTGCTTATGCTGTCAAATTGCCGATTATACCCCTACATACGTGGTTACCAGATACCCATGGGGAAGCACATTATAGTACATGTATGCTTTTAGCGGGAATATTATTAAAGATGGGAGCATATGGATTGATTCGGATCAACATGGAATTGTTACCTCATGCTCATTATCTATTTTCGCCCTGGTTAGTAATAATAGGAGCGATCCAAATAATCTATGCAGCTTCAACTTCTCTTGGTCAACGAAATTTCAAAAAAAGAATAGCTTATTCCTCTGTATCTCACATGGGTTTCATAATTATAGGAATTGGTTCCATAACCAACATTGGACTCAATGGAGCTATTTTACAAATATTATCCCATGGATTTATTGGTGCTACACTTTTTTTCTTGGCAGGAACCGCTTCTGATAGAATGCGTCTTGTTTATCTCGAAGAACTGGGGGGAATATCTATCCCAATGCCTAAAATTTTTACCATGTTTAGTAGCTTTTCAATGGCTTCTCTTGCCTTACCAGGAATGAGTGGTTTTGTCGCAGAATTAGTAGTATTTTTTGGACTAATTACTAGTCCAAAATTTCTGTTAATGCCAAAAACACTAATTACTTTTGTAATGGCAATTGGAATGATATTAACTCCTATTTATTTATTATCTATGTTACGCCAGATGTTCTATGGATACAAGCTATTTAATGTTCCAAACGCAAATTTTGTGGATTCTGGACCACGAGAACTCTTTATTTTAATCTGTATCTTTTTACCAGTAATAGGAATTGGTATTTATCCAGATTTTGTTCTCTCCCTATCCGTTGACAGGGTAGAGGCTCTCTTATCCAATTATTATCCTAAATAGGTTTGCTTTTTTTTACTCGTCTGCTCTATTAATGCAGAAATAAGTAAAAAAGTATATAATGCAGAAATAAGTAAAAAAGTATAATTAGATCTATCTCGAATTTTTGAGAACCCTTTGATAAGGCGTTCAAGGGGTTCTCAAATAAAACATAAAAGTAAAAACCTTCATTTCATGAAGGTTTTATTTTATGTAATCATTTAGGTGTTAATGTAAACGAACCATAACTATGTAAGCCTATTCCTAATAGATTTATACCAAAATAACAAATCCAAATTATAAGAAATCCTATCAAAGCTATAAGTGCAGAATTCGTACCCTTCCAATTTGGATTTGTTCTACTATGTAAATAAATTGCGAATATGGTCCAAGTAATAAATGCCCAAGTTTCCTTAGGATCCCAATTCCAATAGGATCCCCAGGCCTCATTAGCCCATACTGCTCCACAAAGAATACCTACGGTTAAAAGGGTAAATCCTAGGCTAATGACACGATAACTCCAAGAATCCAAACGCTCCGTTAATTGATATTTGTAATAATTTGGAAATGAAGGGACAGAGGTTCTTTTTAAAGCACTTCTTTTTGCATAAAAATATTTAATATCACTAAAGAAAAATGTTTTATTTAAAACATTTTTTTTCTTTTTAGAAAAGAAATGGAAATTATTTCGAAATCTAATGATTAGAATAGCGGCAGATAATAAGGATCCGCACAAAAGAGTTGCATAGCTTAATAACATCATACTGACATGCATCATTAACCACTGAGATTGTAGAGCAGGTACTAGTATCGTGGATTGATGCATTTCAGTTAAAAGACCCGATGTGGCAAAGCCTTGCGTTAAAATAGTACTTGGCGTAGTTATTGTGCTTAAATCATTTTTAGAGTTCTGTATTTTAGGAATGGTATGAAGAATATACAGGGCCCATGAAAGGAAGATCAATGACTCATATAAATTACTTAATGGAAAATGTCCCGAGGAAGCCCAACGAGAAACTAAGAATCCTGTTATAGAGAAAAAAGTAACTATCATTCCTTTTTCTGACGAATCGCGTAATCCTCCAAGTTCACGAACTAATAAGGTTATAAAATGAATCGTAATCACAATTGAAATCGTTGAGAAAGAGATATGAGTTAGTATATGTTCTAAAGTTGCAAATAGCATAAGGGGAAGGTCCCATTACAAAATTGTAAATTTCGAATTGATTTCTAATCTATTGTATTCTTTTTCAAGAATGCCGCCACTCGGATTCGAACCGAGATGCTTGAGCACTGCTTCCTAAGAGCAGCGTGTCTACCAATTTCACCATGGCGGCTAACTTCAAATAATAGGTAACTTAAAAGAATAATAGCTATTATCTTGGGAATCGTCGATATTGGGAAAGTCCATAAAATTTAGGAACATTAGAGTTTTCATTAAAATAGACTTCGTTTGGTAGTATCGTTTCCATTTTTTTTTTTTTACAATAAACTCTTGCTTTGCCCAATAGAAACACAAACACTGCTTGAAAGAGTTGGAACTTCTTTTTTCTAACTTGCAATTATAGAACTAATTTTTTCTAATTAATTTCCCCTTTACATTTTGAAAATTCTTTCAATACAATGAAAAAAATCCAAAAGGGTTTCTATTTAATGATGAAATTAAAATAAAATGGATAAATAGAAAAGGCTTTTTGGATTTTTTAAAAATTTCTAGAATGAAAGTCTTTATGCTCTTATTAATAAGATTTACTAACCTTATGATTTTGGAGAAGATAGGTGGAAGTTGTAAGTCCTATTGTAAGAATACTCCACTTTTCATAATTTTCCTAATAGAATATGAGGATTCTATTAGGAAAATTATGAAAAGTTCATTGATAGGAAAAGAATACTTAGCACACAGTATACCAAACAAAACTTTTTTTTTCTTGTATATATAAGATAAGAGGGGTTTTTTGTTCTAAGAATATTGTACCGAGTAATTCGACACATAAAAGTACATTCAAAGAAGAATCCAAATTATTAAATAATTGGAATTCTTTTTTGATAAGTCAATTCATATTATTCCAAAATCTTATTATTTGTTTGTTGCCCAGAAAAACCCTTTGGTTTTGGATGCTCATTACCGCTCGAAAATGATCTTGATTTTACTAAAGAATAAGATTGTACTATGGAAAAATAAGTCTTTTTCTTCCAAATATTTTTACGAATACGCTTTTTTGACATTGAAGTACGTTTTTTTGGAACTGCCATTCAAAAAGGAAATTACTTTTTTCTAGTTGTATGTGAAAGACATCTATTGCTGCAAATCAATCCTTCTTTCTTCTTTTTATTAGTATTTATACTTAGATACTGAAAGATACTTAAATTTTGAATTATTTTTTACTTCATTTTGTCTAATGCGGATAAGACAACAAGAATTTTTTAACATTTTTTCTTTATATATTTTATACTTTTTTTTTAATAATATAGAATATATAGAAGGGTTTCTCATTTAAATCTATTTATATCTATTTATATATCAAGTATACTCCATATATAGATATATGGTATGGAAGCCTATCCCCCATATAAGATAAGACGGGGGGATAAAAAGAAGGGAAAATGAAAATAGTTAATTAAGTTCAGAATGGTATTCCATAAAGGAAAGGAATTCCAATCAAAACAAAAAATACTGAGTCTCTTAAACAAGACATTCTAAAACTTAGGTAATTTATAGTCATTAGAATTTTAGTTCTATATGAAGTAAGGACTATTCGATAATTTCTTATAAACATAGGTTTTCATTGGAATTCACTCAATCAGTTAATTATGGAACAAGAGAGCTGTTTCATCTTTGTTTTAAAGAAATATAAAAATGAATTATGAATAGAAAGTAAAATGATTCCACTTTTTTTTTTTTATTTTTATAAATATCTTTATTTAGTTAATAAAATAACTTCGTTACCTAGTTATTTTATTAACTTTTTTAATTTAACCAACTAAACCCATTCTTAATTTTTAATTATTTCAATGAGATAAATTTTGGAAAAATTAAGAATTTCAGTATTTTTTCTTATTCTTTTTATTTATTCTTTCAGAAAGAGATAAGAATTGGTTTGGTGAATCGGAAACAATTTTATAGAAAAATTGAAGTAAAAATTGAAGTAAAAATTGCAATTTCTTTTCTTATGGAACATACATATCAATATGCATGGGTAATCCCTCTTCTCCCACTTCCAGTTATTATGTCAATGGGATTTGGCCTTATTCTTATTCCGACAGCAACAAAAAATCTTCGTCGCATATGGGCTTTTCCTAGTGTTTTACTCTTAAGTATAGCTATGGTATTCTCAGTTCAACTGTCTATTCAACAAATAAATGGAAGTTCGATCTATCAATATCTATGGTCTTGGACCGTCAATAATGATTTTTCTTTAGAATTTGGATACTTGATTGACCCACTTACTTCTATTATGTTAATACTAATTACTACTGTAGGAATCCTGGTTCTTATTTATAGTGATGGTTATATGTCTCACGATGAAGGATATTTGAGATTTTTTGTTTATATAAGTTTTTTCAATACTTCCATGTTGGGATTGGTTACTAGCTCCAATTTGATACAAATTTATTTTTTTTGGGAACTCGTGGGAATGTGTTCTTATTTATTGATAGGCTTTTGGTTTACACGACCAATCGCAGCGAGTGCTTGTCAAAAAGCTTTTGTAACTAATCGTGTAGGGGATTTTGGTCTATTATTAGGAATTTTAGGTTTTTTTTGGATAACAGGTAGTTTAGAGTTTAGGGATTTGTTCAAAATAGCTAATAACTGGATTCCTAATAATGGAATTAACTCTTTACTTACTACTTTGTGTGCTTTTTTATTATTCCTTGGTGCAGTTGCGAAATCCGCACAATTCCCTCTTCACGTATGGTTACCCGATGCTATGGAAGGGCCCACTCCTATTTCGGCTCTTATACACGCAGCAACTATGGTTGCTGCGGGAATTTTTCTTCTAGCTCGACTTCTTCCTCTTTTCATATCTTTACCTTTGATAATGAGTTTTATTTCTTTAGTAGGTACAATAACACTATTCTTAGGAGCTACTTTAGCTCTTGCTCAGAGAGATATTAAAAGAAGCTTAGCCTATTCTACAATGTCTCAATTGGGTTATATGATGTTAGCTCTAGGTATAGGTTCTTATCAAGCTGCTTTATTCCATTTGATCACTCATGCTTATTCAAAAGCTTTATTGTTCTTGGGATCCGGATCCGTTATTCATTCAATGGAACCTCTTGTTGGATATTCACCAGATAAAAGTCAAAATATGGTTCTTATGGGCGGTTTAAGAAAATACATTCCAATCACAAGAACTACTTTTTTATGGGGTACACTTTCTCTTTGTGGTATTCCACCTCTTGCTTGCTTCTGGTCCAAAGATGAAATCCTTAGTAATAGTTGGTTGTATTCGCCCTTTTTTGGAATAATAGCCTCCTTTACTGCAGGATTAACTGCCTTTTATATGTTTCGGATATATTTACTTACATTTGATGGGTATTTGCGTGTTCATTTTCAAAATTACAGTAGCACTAAAGAGAGTTCCTTGTATTCAATATCCTTATGGGGAAAAAGGATACCCAAAGGAGTGAATAGGGATTTCGTTTTATCAACAACGAAGAGTGGAGTTTCTTTTTTTTCACAAAATATACCAAAAATTCAAGGTAATACAAGAAATAGGATAGGATCCTTTACTACGTCTTTTGGGGCTAAAAAAACTTTTGCCTATCCGCATGAAACGGGAAATACTATGTTATTTCCTCTTCTTATATTACTACTTTTCACTTTGTTCATTGGATTCATAGGAATCTCTTTTGATAATGGAGGAATTGGTAATGGAATAGCAGAGTTAACCATATTATCAAAGTGGTTAACTCCCTCAATAAACTTTACCCAGGAAAGTTCTAATTCTTTTGTAAATTCATATGAATTTATTACTAATGCAATTTCTTCTGTAAGTCTAGCTATCTTTGGTTTATTCATAGCATATATCTTCTATGGATCCGCTTATTCTTTTTTTCAGAATTTGGATTTAATAAACTCTTTTTACAAAGGAAATCCTAAAAAAGAATTTTTAGATCAAGTAAAAAAAAATATATACAGTTGGTCATATAATCGTGGTTATATAGATATTTTCTATACTAGGGTCTTTACCCTCGGTATAAGAGGGTTAACCGACTCACGGAGTTTTTTGATAAGGGTGTTATTGATGGAATTACCAATGGAGTGGGTCTTGCTAGTTTTTGTATAGGAGAGGAAATTAAATATGTAGGGGGAGGTCGAATCTCGTCTTATTTATTCTTTTTTTTATGTTATGTATCTGTGTTTTTATTCTTTTTTCTTTCTTAAGTTAAGGAATTTACAACAAGTCTCTTGCAAAAATAACTATCCTATCCCCTTTCTACAATCTCTCTATATCCTTGTTACATAAGGTAAGTATTGTATAATAGTTCGGTTTTCCGCGATTTTTTCCATTCCTCTGTGTAAATACCCTAATATGGGTTCACAATCAATAACATCCTCACCATCGAGAGTAACGATCAGTCGAAGAACACCATGCATTGATGGGTGTTGAGGGCCCATATTGACTATCATGAGATCTTTTCTTGTAAGCGGTAGACTCATATCCTTTCTTCCTTAATTCATTATTCCATGAAAATGGATTATTCCATGAATTCCTCAAAGCGAGGCTCATCAAAATGAAAAATCTAAGACTACTATAAGACTACTAAAAAAATAATAAAACAAGAAAAAAATTTGAACGATTAAATTACTGCTCCCGAATATTCAACTGACCGATTAATTTCTTATAACGTACTCTATTT